>NW_026067996.1:4103397-4251348 GCF_014885135.2 Alexandromys fortis
CAGGTAGTCTGTTGTCTCTGTCATTTATGGCACGCTTTGGATATCTCTCATTTGTTAAGTAATATTTATTCCCTTCTTGGATCTTTGACGGAGTTGAAGATTATATAATTGTAATTACTCTCTACATTATTTAGACTCCTTGAGATAGAATGTCTGGCAAAACTTTCGTTCTCAATATTGTTTGTTATATATATATTATTTATTATTATTGTTTATAGTTGTATTTAGGTTAGTTCTGTCTTATTTAGACAAAAAGAGGGAGATGTAGGGATAAGCCCTCCCCTTGGGGGCGGGCTGCCCTCGGGCGTATGTTTACTGATAAATAGGGCGCGCAGCATCTGCGCACCCCTTCCTGTCTCCGCCGGCTACTCCGCTGGAACCTTGGTTTTGTGAGTCTGGTTTTGTTATTAAACTTGTTCAAATACCTAGTATCATTGGTGCTTATTAATCCAACCGCTGCAATGGTCTTTCCGAATCTTGTTTGAAAGATGAGCTTTGCTATACCATAAAGCCCACTAGAGCAGAGATGGGGACAGGGGAACCTACCTATAATCCCAGCTAGTAGGGAAGCTGAGACAGCAAGACCACTGAAGACCAAGGGTTCAAAGCCAGCCTGGGCAATAGAGTTAACCCTTTAAAAAGAAAGCTAAAGATCAGTGAGGAGAGGGGAAGGGGAGGAAGTAAAATGAAAAAAAAAAATCTAAATGTCCATTAGGACTAAGACAACCCATTGGGAAGCTGAGGTGTGGTGCTCTTGCACGATGAGGTCACATCCATACTGGTACCAACATCAAGGAAAAGAAAGTGTCTACCAAGGGAAAGGGCTCAGCTTTTATCACCTTGAATTTCCCAACATGGCCTCCTATCCCTGCTCAGGAAGTAAACAGAAGAAAGCAAGGACCCCATAGGAGTGGAGAGTGAGTCACTGGTTTCTCTTGCACATCCCCAAATAAAAACAAAAGAACCCTCCACAAACCCCTATCCTCAAGGCTCCTTGAACTGTCCTCACCAGAGAGCACCTGGCTCTCCTGCCATAAGGATCCTACCTTTGGCTTCTGCTGCCTTCCATACTCCAGGCTGTTTTAACATTTGCCCAACTAAGGAACCCCCTAAGCAGCTGTGTGCCTTCCTCTCCTGAAATACAGTCACTGAGAATCATACAAAGCCTTAGGCTTCACCAAGATTCACTTCAGAGAAGCCCATGAGCTTGGCCCACATGTCTTTCATGACCCGGTCCTGCCATTAAACTGGCTTCAAAGGATCCTCCCACCTCAGCTTCCTCAGAAATACACCACCATGCTGGCTCTCATGCTCAACTCTCTCCCACCCAGACAAGCCAGCACTGAAGTCGGGGTCCCCTCTGGTGTAGGAGCTACTTCCAAGTTCTCCAGATGTGAAGAGACATTTCCTGGACATTCGGGTCACATAAGAAAGAAGAGGGTTTTCAAATGAAAAACACTTTTAGAAACTGGGCCCATCAAACTCGCCTCCTTCTGCATACTGATGGTACCAAGGATGGGTTCGAAGAAGACAAGCGGGTTTAGCCAAGGCCCCAAGGCATAAGCATCCTTGCTCTAAAACCTTCCAAAGAGGCCAGAACCAACTGCATGTATTTTTCTTAGCTAAGAAACAGATGTAGAGTGCAAACGATTTTCTACTGAATACCTTCGAAACAGACGCAGCTATGTATTAAATGTCCCCCTGCCCAGAGGATCTATTGTCAACAGAGACGCAACATAAGAACCCCCAGGCGCATGTCAATCAGCGCTTATGAAAACGTCTACCATTTGAATCCCGCTCTCACGCTTAAGTCATTAGACGAGTTGTTGCTACTGTTTCACCTTTGTCCTTTCTACAAATTCATTTTAGGCAATTAAAAGTATCTCAAGTGAACATGTTTAAGTGAAAACTTGTATGTTTATAAAGTACAGACACAGAACTAGCTTCATAAAAATATAGTAACTCTCAAGTCAAGTGGATCCATGAAAAATTAGACTCTCAGCAACACTAGTATGTGTGAGCAAAGTGTAAAAGCTTTTTTTTTTTTTTTAAGTATTTGAGAGGGGAGAGGGAGAGGGAGAGGAGGAGGAGAGAGATGTGAGCGTGGGAGGAGGTGTGCATGTGCCATGGCACAGGTGTGGAGGCAGGAGGACAACTTTGCGGAGTTGGTTCTCTCCTTCCACGATTACGTAGGCTTCAAGCTTACATCCGCCCCACTGAGCCGTCTTACTGACCCCATAAAAGTGTATTAACACCTAAAGAGACTTCTCTGAGGCGACTTCAAAAACAGAGAATTCACTGAAGAGTAAGGAATCTGAAGGGAAGCAGGAGCTCCTGAGCACAGCAAGAGGTGCACACACAATATGCTTTCCTTCATGGGCTGCCTCCCAGAACCAAAGATGGTCTCACAGTCTATCCCCTGAAATGCCACGTTTAAGATGGGTGTAGGACCTACATTTGTTTCCTAACCTTTTAGGTGGCAAACTGGGAACTTTCTAGCACCTCAGATGTTTGGCATTGACAAATGATTCACTACCAAAATACCCCAGGGTAATTCTCATTCAGCAGAGCACAACAAGAAGACTGAGTTGGAGACTCCTGGAGAGGGAAGATGTTTCTACAAGATACAAAACACAGCAAGGTGACCTCTCTTCCTTCCTCAAGATCAGCTTTCAAGAACTCTAGGCCACACCAGGAGTCAATATGCGTGGGTGTGTCTTGTCCCCAATTCCACAATTCAGAAGAACATTCTTTTCGATCACCAGATGACTCAGCAGTTAAGAGTATCTGTACTCTTGCAGAGGACCCAAGTTTGGTTCCCAGCACGCCTATGGAAGCTCACAGCCAGCTCTAATCCCAGTTCCAAGGGGTCTGACATGCTCTCTGGCCTTCACAGGCATCAGACACATACATGCAAGCAAAACATTCATACATATAAAATAATAATTTAAAAACAAGATAGTTTTTTTAAAGTTGAGACGCTGCTTAAAAAAAGAAAAGAGGAAACACTAGAAGTAGGTGGAGAGCTCGAAATAAGGGATCCCTCGGTGTCAGGGTGACCCCTCCCAGAAACCAGCCCTCCCCAAGTGTGTCCCAGCTGAACTCTGTAAACACTGAATCAAGTTACAGGGTACCCCATCTGGAGGCCACGAGTGGGAAAGAGAAACAAATGGACTGTCAAACTGGGTCCTCTGCCAGCCCAGGGAGGGCAATCGTCCCCCACCAAATGTGTTCATGGAAATAGCAGGCCAAAGGCCTGGGGCGGGGGAACCTGTCTTCTGACACAGCACATGCAAGCAGATACCTCCGCTTCTAAAATGGTAAGGAATGTGGGTGCCTAACTGCGCCTATCTTTATGCACTGGCAAGGGCCCAAGACAAGTTTATAGGCTCCAAGTCCCCAGCACTACAGATGAAGACCTGTTCTTTAGAGCCTCCCAGGCATTGGAACAGAGTAAGGCACAGAAGGGGCCGGACGAGATTGCAAAAGCAAGGAAAGGAGGTGAGAAGGTGGAGGGAAACCCAGGCTCACTCTCAAAGAAAACGACCAGCGGTTTTTAAGCACACCCCTGGGCTACGTGTTCCCAAAAATGGGATAAAATAAAAACTTGAAATAAAGTCTTGACCATGTCTAGGTTGCAGGACAGGAAGAAAAGAGGTCTAGGACAGAAAGACAGCAAGAAAACAAGCTTTAAGTGCATCAGTGCACAGCTAGTAAAAATGAAAGCCGGGGTATGTTCCTCAAAGGACAATTTGGCAAAAACCTACTAGAGATACAATGAGTGCCTACCTTTAAACCAGCAACTCTGCTACGATTTTATCTTATAAACAGAATGATTTGTCCACAGTGACCCAAACTGAAGTGTATAGTATTACCATAGCATTATTTGCAAAACCAAAAGACTGGAAGAAAGTGGTACTCATCAGTGGAGAACTAGTTAAGTGCTTAATGTACAGAACACTGAGACAGGGATAAAGGCCAAGTCATTAAAAGAATAAAGTTGGGGCTAGAACAGCAGCTCATCAGTTAAGAACACATTATTCTTGCAAAAGGCCCAGGTTCAGTTACCGGCACCCAAGCGGTGACTTAGAATAGCCTGTACCTCCAGTTCCAAGGGATCTATTCTCTTCTGCCCTTCACAGGCACCAGTCAGGGGATGCGTGCGTGCACACACACACACACACACACACACACACACACACACAATTTAAAACACAGAAAGCACATTTCTATACTAAGGGCATGCATAAGAGTATACATATTCTACACTTAACTGAAGGGAAGGGGAGAGACAGACACATATTTGTATGTGGCTGAACAGCTACAGTGATTCCACAGAGAACTAGGTAAGTCAGGAAGTTCGAGACTTTTCACCCTCTATCCTCTGTACACTCTGAATTCTACACACGAAGTCCTTTTTTAAAACACGTAGGAAACGTCATGCGCATGTGGATATTCTAACCCAGACTACTTATAGTGATGCACTCACAGAGCGTGGTGCTTATGAGGTCTTTAGCCACAGTACCTTGGCTACAAGTACTACAGTGCTACAAGGAACTGCTTCACATGTGTTGGAGATTCTTGAGGACACCTTAAATGTACAGCAGGCAGGACGCACGTTAGTATGGCCAATTTTACACAAGGTGTAACTAGAAGGAAAGCCTAAGCAATTTATTTAATGACGTTCACATAACACACAGCTGAACTCTGACTCAACATAACTAGGTGAAAGAGTCAGGTACTGAGGACGCCCCCCCCCCCCCAATCTAAGCCAGTAACTACAGCTGGGCTCAAGGAACATGCTTCCTTCCCTCTCACTGTCCACTAGCTTCTTCCCGGTACTGAGAAGCACTGATGCTCACCCTTCCTGATCTTTACAAACATTTTAGCAGGAGCAAAAGGATTTCTCGAGCTAGAAATCACTGACACATAGAGCCGCTGGATCTGAGTGTGCCCCAGCATGCCTACCAACACCTCTGGCCTCCACTTGCCCTCATCCCAGTCCTGACAACCAAAGCCATCTCTAGACACTAGCAGATGCCAGGCACAATGACTGCTGCTGCCTCGGGAACACTAAACTGGTTGTTCAGTTTATACTGTCATACCAAGAAAGAACTGTGACTATGCCGGGCGGTGTGACACGTGCCGTTAATTCCAGCACTCAGGAGGCAGAGGCAGAGGCAGGTGGATCTCTTTGAGTTCAAGGTCAGCCTCGTCTTCAGAATGAGTTCCAGGAGAGTCAGATCTACACAGGGAAACCCTGTCTCAAAAACAACAACAAAAAGAAAGAGAAAGAGAAAGAGAAAGAGAAGAGAAGAGAAGAGAAGAGAAGAGAAGAGAAGAGAAGAGAAGAGAAGAGAAGAGAAGAGAAGAGAAGAGAAGAGAAGAAAAACAAACCAAACTGTGACTACAGCCCTTACTTGCTGTTGTATGCTGCAGGCTTTGGAGATAGTTGGTTACACAGCAGGCTTAGAAAAGAGCTGCCCAATACACTAATTCTCTATGGTTATTTATGGCTTCCCCAACAGCAGAGTAATCAACAAATAATGTTACTGAATACTTTAGAATTACCTCTGTTCTACAAGTAGAGAAATGTCAGCTGTCCTTAAAAAGATAAAGGCAGAGAATATGAAAGCTGATCAATTATCACTTGTCAGTCTCAACAGGCTCCAGAGCAGCAGTTCTTAAGCTGTGGAACTCTACTCCTTTGGGGGCCAAAGAACCCTTTTAGAGGGGTCACCTAAGACCATCTGCATATCAGATATTTACATTACAGTTCATAACAGTAGCAAAATTAAAGGCATGAAGTATCAACAAAAATAATTTTATGGTTGGGGTCACCATCGCATGAGGAACTGTATTTAAAGGTGGCGGTGTTAGCAAGGTTGAGAACCATTGCTCCACACCTTCCTTAAGGGACTGAGGCTTTTGGTCTTAACTAGAGCTTTGCATTCAGAAAAAACATGCTGCATCTCTCTAACTCAGCATCCTATCAGAGACCACGTGATTTAAAGAAACGCCACTACTGTGTGTTTCAGGCACTTTAGGCTTAGGCATCCTCCTCGATATTTGCTCCTCTCCTGCAGTGCCTGGGGAGCGGCAGGCATTCTACTGCCCAAGACCCCTTGCCAAAGAGGAAACAGTCTGCACCCAACTCAAGTACATGTTTTTAATGCAGAGCAGCAGAACCAAGGAGGAACAACTAGAGAACACAGACTAGCTCTCTCACCCCCCACAAACACTGTTTCAGCCAGGCACATCTCCTCCAGCCAGACATGGAGTTTCCTACATCCTGCCTTCCTGCAGTAAGGACTGCATGGCATGCTTCCTTGTTCTTCAGACCATGGACCACATAGTCAGAGTAGATGGAGTTTTGAGGGTTTTGATTTTTTTTTTAATTTACTTGATGGATATATGATGTACATGTACTTGGCCAAAGCACCTTAATCCACTGAGCGATCTCATCAACCAAGGGACAAACTTTGTGCCCTACCCAGGTTCAACAGCTTCCTCTTGGGCACATTGCGCTAGGATTCTATACTTCATCATGCCCCATTCAATAGAGGGGGAATCCAAGGCGAAGAAGGAAAGGACCTAGTAAGAGACAAGAAGGAAACAAAAGAGATGAGAATGTGCTGTGGGTTCGCTCTTTTGCTTTCCCACAGTCTCACACGTTTGAACGCTAGATCTCTAACTAGAGGCTCTGCTGTGGAAACCTGTGGGATCTTCAGCAGGTGGGGCCTCGCTGGAAGTGAGTCACTGGGGGCATAGCCTTGGGGGCCTATTAGCCTTCCTTCCTGTCTATATGCTTCTGGAACGGCCACAAGCTGATGTCTCCAGCCATACGACACCAGCACTATGGAGTCATCCATGCCATAAGGGACGATATATACCCTCTCAGACCTCAGTCAAAATAAACTCATCTCTCTTCTGTTACTATGTCAACTGCTTTGTCACAACAACAAAAGTGCCCAGCACACAGTGCTGGGGGCTATGAGGGCAGGGACTTGTGGGTAGGGCTCTACCAGCCAACCTCTCCAACGGAGCAGCATAAAGAACGTTGACACTGGCAGCTTCCACATCACAGCAGTTCCTGCCCCGCTTCAAACCCTGGGGGAGACATAAGGCAGCAGAAGGGAGGAACGCCCACACGAGCAGCAGAGAAGGCAGAGAGAGAAAAGGGAGTATGATACAGCTAGCGTTGTCCAATCACATCAGCAACTGCAGCTGAAAGATACAAAAACCAGCCAAAGAACACCTTTGCTGCCTAACTGATTATACCTTAGCAGTTCTCACCACTTCTGGAGAGAATATCCCACGCCTCAAGATACGCCAAACTCTAATTTATAAGCTCATTACTTAGGTAGTTCTGCGACCCTGCCCTGGACAACAGGTACTGTATAATCTTCCTTAGGCTAGAACTACTGTGTTCAGCAACTTTCATTCACGATTTCCACTAAGCCTCAAATCTCAGGTATTCTCGGTATAATTGAGATTTCCGTGAAAGGTCAGGAGTTAAGGAAAGGATGCTAAGTTTGAAGATGATGAGGAAGAAAAACAGATGGGAAAAATACCCAGAAGAGAAGCCCAGTATCCAACCCTGAGTGATCAACATTTATTAACCAGGTATACAGACATACTCCATCTTTGGGATAGTATTAACACATGTTAGCCCTACTTTGCACGGGGAAAAATAACTTCAAAGGGGGATATGAACTTGGCTGACTTCACACATCTGGCAGACATTAGTGCTCAGATTAAAAGGAGGGATTAAATCAAGTCTGGTCCTCTGCATCACTGCATTCCAACACTACCTCCTGGTGGATACCAAACACACATTCTTTTGTGTTTGTCTTGAATCATTTTCTTGATTTTTATGTATATGAGTGTTTGAGAGAGAGAGAGAGAGAGAGAGAGAGAGAGAGAGAGAGAGAGAGAGAGAGAGAGAGAGACCAGAAGGAACCAGAAGAGGGCATCAGACCCCCTGGAACTGGAGTTATGGATGGCTGTTAGCCACCGTGTGAGTGCTAGGAACTGAACTCAGGCCCTCTGGGAATGCAGCCACTGCTCTTAGTGTCTAAGCCATCTTTCCAAACCCCTTGTTTTGTTTTTGAAATAAGGTTTTATTTCACCAAGTCTGGCCTCTAAATCACTATGTAGCCAAGGATGATCCTGAACATCTTATCCTCCAACGTGCTTAGATTATGGGTATATGCCACCACCCTTGGTTTTATGCACTGTTGGGGAAGGCAATCAAGCCCTGGTTCAGTCTATACAAGCATTCTACCAAATCAGTGACAAGCCAATCCCCAAATGAAACTTTTCGAAGAGAAAAGGGCAACCTAGACATTCCCCCATAGATATTACTCTAATCACCTTAGCCCCCACTCTTAACAGGATCAAATTTTAATGAGATAGGGGGTCAGGTACACAGTGGACCATCACTCAGCTGTCATTTGTGAGACCTTGGGTTGGTGCACAGCACTGAAATAAACAGGATATGAGCTGAAGTAACTTTCATAAAATCTCTAATCTGGCATTTTCAATTTGCTTCTTTGTAAAGGAAGTAGAAAAAAGTTGCCTTGGGGTTGCATAAGATTGGACAATATACACCCTCAAAGCTCCGACTACCGCACCCTCCACAGCACTGACACACAAGCGGACAAACTTTGCTGCTCAATTTAACTCTTGGACAACAGTACAGATGTGTAAACTATAAAACCAGACATGGTATTTGGTGCCAGTATGTAAATTTATTCAAATAATGGTAACAGAGTAGCTACATTTGGGTCTAGATTAAAACTGATCTCCAAACTTTATTGATTTTTTTAGAGTTTGCAATAATTAACTGTGCTTAGTTGTATTAACCATAAAGTAGATGTAATAGTTATCACACTTTGAGAAGATAAAGGTAACAAATGTGTATGAATTGCTTAGCCTAAAATTTAGCCTACTAAAATCACTCTATCAGTATTAGAACTTACTTGGTTAACTCATCTCATTTTCTTTCCTAAATTATCTTAATTTCAGAACAATTCATATAATTAGGATAAAATGAAAACAATAAGGACAAAAAAATCAATCTAAAGAATGATATAATATAAATATAGATGCCATAAAATTCATGCTGCATTAGTTCGTTTTATCTAAAATTCATTTTGGTTTATATTAAATATGACTTAAAAAAATGTTGATTGTTACCTGTTCAGAAGTATCATAAAGAATACTACAAGGGAAAGATAAACAAAAATAAAAACATTAAGTTACTTTTCAAACATTAATAGTAGGGATGTGGATTAATTAGGCCACCTCATATCACCATGTTTGTAATGGTTATTTATCGTTGTATAACAAATGAGTCTGGTTTTATTGGTTTCAAACAACCAGTATTTATTACCTAATGGCCTTTATGAGTTAGGAATCTAACAGTGGCTTGGCTGGGTGGCTGCAGTGAGGAGAGCTGTAGTTACTCTCCCACAGCTCTCAGGAAGTAGCTATACACAGCAGGGCACCTCAGTCACCACAGAGAACCCCTCTGCAGCACCATTTATCACATGGCTTCCCCACTGGGCAAAGGACCCAAGAGAGAAGAAAGAGAAAAAGGTCTAGAGCAAAAGGACTAATCTTGCAGATGGCAGACCACAGATTTGCTACGGAGCACACCAACCAACCCTGGCAAACAAAACACCTAAGGATGCAGACACCAGTCGATTGGAGGAAATCTTGGCGGGCTTACAGATCTTTATAAACTGTCCAACCCACACCAAGTTATGATAGTGACAAGTCGACCAGGCACAAAAGCAGGATTATTTTGCATAGTTACAGCAGTTTACACAAGTCACTCATAATACGTCCCAAAGTTTAAAAAGGAAGTATCTATAAAGAAAAAACAGTAATTATCCATGAGAAACTTCAACTTGAATTTTCTGCCTCGCCCAAAAACAACTGAAATGAAATGCTCTTGCTGTCCAACTCTCAACACTTGGCAAGAAAAAATTTCATTCTGAAAACTCAGTACTTGAGTCAGCAAATACATCAGTGCCCAGAGACCAATTTCCAAAATCTTCTTATGAAGCATACGCCAGACACAAAGGAGAGGCAAGTCAAAAAAACAGCCTTGCACTTCTAACCCTTCTCAGAACACCGTATTTTATATAAGGCATGAGATAAAAGCAAACACCCTTCCGGAATGCCCTGTAAAGTCTAAAGCCAAGACAGTTTCTACATCAGAAAAAGCATTTTGCTGATTTCTCTGTGTGTCTTTATCTGTCATTAATTGTTACTCAGACTCGGACTCAAGTTATGTTTTAAAGGACAGGTATTGACTGCCCGAAGCTTCTGATCGTCCCTCACAGAATCCACTTTTGGCCTTCTTATTTGGCACATTTTTTTCCTTATTTAAGATGTTTCCAGGGAACATTGGAGAGGGAAGCAGACAGACAGACAGACAGAGGAGAAAACAATTTTTTTTCCTTAAGATGTTTCCAGGGAACAGTGGTGTGTCTTCATATGGATACTACTTTAGAGGCTGCTTCTCAGGAGCCATCCACCTCTTGCTTTTTGAGACAGGGTTTCTTAGTTGGCCTAGAATTTGCCAAGTAGGCATAGCAAGGTAGTCAGTGAGCTGTAAGGATCTACCAGCATCCCGCATCCAGCATCCAGCACATGTGACCATTCCAGACGTATGTTGCTGCTGCTGCTGCTGCTGCTGCTTTATTGTGGAGTGTCTGGATTTTGCTTAGGCTTTCTCTCTAAGATGGGCTCTCACTATCTCATCCTGGCTAGCCTTGAACTCAGAGATCCTCCTGTCCTTGCCTCCTAAACGTTAGGATTACACAAATGTGCCACTATGTCCACTTCACTCCCAGTTCCCTATGTGATTGGGCTGGGGAACAAAATGGTCCCACCCCCACACTCACACAGCAAGCACCTTATCAACTGAGCTTCCTCCCTAGTCCCAACATGCAGTAACAGAAAGTATTTCAAGTTATAGTTTTTATCTGGGAATTAAGAGGAGAAACCGGCCAGACTGAATTCCACTGTCAGTGGATGATGGAGAGCCCCCACCCCAAGACTGTCTTTACTGTGGCTGCTTCCCAACCTGGAGTCTTCAAATCTGTCCTTTACCAATGTTTCACCATAAGCCAGAGGTTCTGCTGAACTCAAACCTTCTGTCCAGCTGCCACTGCCGACACCCTTCCCCAGCCAGACCATGTGTGACGTCAAGCTATCAGCAGGCAGTCGGTGAGCTCCACCCCTGGAGACTCAGGACATTGCATCTGTGTCCACTATACAGATTTAATTTCTTCTTGTTCTCTAAACAATAAAGCATCACAACTATTTACAATTTTTAGACATTATGGGTAGCCTAGAGATGAACTAAAGTATACAGGGGAGGCTACAGAAGCGTATATGCACAGACCACAGCACTGTATATAAAGGACTTGAGGATCTGTAGGTTTGGGTATCTGGTGTCCTGAATCCAACCTCCCATAGATAATGAGGGAAAACATACATCTTTAAAAACTTTGCTTACAAGCCCGGGGGGAGGTGGCGCACACCTTTAATCCCAGCACTGGGGAGGCTGAGGCAGGCAGATCTCTGTGAGTTCGAGGCCAGCCTGGTCTACAAGAGCTAGTTCCAGGACAGGAACCAAAACGCTACGGAGAAACCCTGTCTCGAAAAATTCAAAAAAAAAAAATTGCTTACAATTCGGAGGAGTAGGGGCATGCCATGGTATACATGTAGAAATCAGAGTACAACTTACAAGGGTTGGTCTTCTCCTTCTACCATGTGGATTCCAGGGATCCAATTTAGGTCAGCAGCCTTTACCTGTTGGGCCCCCTTTCTTTGTATTTGAAAACAAAAACAAAAAACCAAAGCAACAAAAAAAAAAAAAAAAAAAACTATTTTTAAAATACTACTAAAATAACAATTATATAAATTTTATCTTAAAGCCCTTTTTCTAACTAATGAATTTAATGGTGGCTTTTAAAAAAAAAGTTTGAATCCCAATCTATAATGAATTAATTACCCTTGTACTTGACTTGATTTGATCCAAAGCCAAACAGCCATCAGTCAAATCACACAGGCAGCACAGATAAAGCAGAAGAGGCCCTGTAAACCCTGGGTGTGGGTCACAAGTTGTAGGCCTGGCCCTGGTTCACACTGCACACTTCACATTTGCTTTGTTCAAAAGCTGTGACAGGTAGCAGGAGGCCTTGGATGCCATCGTCACACGCAGTGGTGTCTCTCCCAGGAACTTCCAGAGACCATTAGACTACTTCAAGTTAACAAGAAATGGAAACTGCCCAGCATGCAATCTGTCAAACCCTAATTCCAAGAAATCAGCATGTCCCTTATTAGAGCACTTAACCCTAGGCCCTTTTAATGGCAATCAGTGCTGGTCTGTAAAGGGTGGCGGCTCGACAGGGTTTCTTTGGGTTCAGTCTGTGCTTGGGTATCTTGGCACCGAAAACGACTCTGACCTCACCACATCCCCAGCTGCAGACCCGGGAAGTGGTCGGTATGATGAGTCCATACACCTTGAACACTTCACCTGACTACATGGAGCACACACTCAACAGGGTTCGCACTGGGCCATGCTGCTGCTCAGGGACAACTCAGAAACAAAAAGAGAAAAGAGAGAAGAGAGGAGAGAATAGAGAAGACAGGGGGGTGGGAGAGGAAGGAAGGAAGGAAGGAAGGAAGGAAGGAAGCAAGCAAGCAAGCAAGCAAGCAAGCAAGCAAGCAAGCAAGCAAGCAAGCATGGCCGGTAAGGCCTTGGGTAACCTGTCCCCCTCCTCTTAGAGCTATCTTCCATTTGTGTCCATTTGCTATGACTTGAATAGGTAAGGTTCCCCAAGGCTGGTGTTTATGAACACTTGGTGCCCAACTCGTAGCAGTGTTTGTAACAGTTACAAAGTCTTTGGGAAGTGGAGCCTAAGTGGGAGAAAAGGATAAAGTAAGAGTAGACTAACCACCTCTGGTTCATATCTGGCTTGATTCTGAGTTCATGACCAGATGTTGAACAAGCCATTGCATTCTGCTACCACCACTAAGAGGCTCCAGCCAACCTTCCCCACCAGGATGGGCTGAACTCTGAAACCATGAGCCAAAATGAGCTTTTGTTCCCCCAGCACTTTGGTCACAGCAATGAGAAAATAAATACACCATTTGTGCCTCAACAACCTGCTACTCTTCCCCAGCCTTGCCAAGGCTCCTCTGTCGCCAGGAACTGAGGATCTCATCTGCCCGAGATCCTCTGACTCTGCAACACCCTGAGCCCAGGTCCTGTCTCCATCAGGCCTTCTCTGAGCAGTAGATCTTAGGCTGCTCCACCATGATCCCTGATCCCTCACTGCTGGCAGTTACCTTGTTCACCTCTGCTCAGCAGGGTGTCTCTTATCTGTCATACATATACACATAAGAACAAAAAGCTATGAAAAAATGGCAACTAAGAAAAACTAAGCCTTGAGTGTGGAGAGAAGGCTCAGAGGTAAATAGCACTGGCTGCTCTTCCAGGTCCTGAGACCAATTCCCAGCAATGATTTGGTGGCTCACAACCATCCGTAATGAGATCTGGTGACCTCTTCTGGTGTGGCCTGCAGACAAACATGCAGACCAAACACTGTATACACAATAAATAAATAAATCTCTAGCCAGACAGTGGTGGTGCACACCTTTAATCCCAGTACTCAGGAGGCAGAGGCAGGTGGATCTCTGGGAGTTCAAGGCCAGCCTGGTCCACAGAGAGAGTTCCAGGGAAGGAGGGAAGGAGAGAAACTAAGTATGGAAGCTGTGCACTTTAATTCTCACAACTGTGTAAGGCAAGGAATAAGTTTGTTACAAATGAGCTTATTTGTAAAAAATAAAAAAAGCACATAATCTACTCAAGACATACAGTTTCTAAGAGGTTAGTTTAGGGTGTATATGCACACTCTTTATTGAGGCCTGCTGGATGGTTAGGGGGGGTGTTGGTGTGTGTCCAGGTACAATGTATATGAAGCTGCAGGTGCACATGGTATGCACCTGTGTGTGGAGGCCAGAAGTCCAGGACAAGACAAGTACGTGCTATCACATCTGGATTTTCCATATGGATTCTGGGGAACAAACTCAGGCCTTCATGGTTGTGCAGCAAACACTTTATTGACCGACCTATCTATTTCCCAGCCTCAAATCCATGACCTTACTCAGGACAACCTGACACCTTGCCAAGAGAGCAGTGACCTTTGTTCTGCTCACTGAAGACTCTTAGAACCTAGCGTGCTGGGAAGACAGGACTGCAGAAGGCTGACTCAACTCCTGCCCTAATGGTTTTCTGGCTCCTATCCCACCCAAATAATCACTAATAAGGGACCCGATGGCCAGCCCCACTGTTGACTCTGCCTTCATCACCAGCACAAGAGTCATTTGAATCACACCACAGGGGTGAGTCAGTCCCCAATTTCTTCATTCACAAGGCAGTGATTTTAAGGATCCAAAAAAGCAACACCTCCCTCTTCCAACAAACTGAATATATACCTTATTTACTCTTATCTTGTTCCTTAATTCCAGGAGCCAGGCAGGGATCAACTTAGAAGAGTCAAGAGTTGTTTTGGTTTGGTTTTTGCTACAGCCATATACAGGTATCAAGGTAGGGAAAACACATGTCTCTAATTCCAGTATTGGGGAGGCGGAGGCAAGCAGATCTCTATGAGTGCACAGCTAGCCTGATCTACATAGAAAGCTCTAGGCCAGCCAAGGCTACATGGTGAGACCCTATCTCAAAACAAAGAACAAGCAAACAAAAAAAGGAAAAATATGTAAGAATTCAACATGAAACCCAGTCAAATTTTCTTACAATTATTTGTCAAACAAAACTTAGTCTCAACCTACCCCACTATGCACACCCACAGAGACACACACACAAAACCACTCACACCTCAGATCACATTTGTATCTTTAATAAATCACATTCCCAGGCTGGGAAGGAACCTGTTGCTTAATCAAAACGCTATCCAACAAAAACCAGCCTAGCAGCTAAATTCCATTTCCTTCAGGAGCAGTTGGCTGCAAGCTCACAGGGACATGTGGTTTCTGCTATTCTTACTCGTCAGGGTGGTGCTATTTTTCTTCCAAGCATCGTAGCCCAGCAACCCCAAGGAAACCTGATTAACTTCCTTAGGGATGTGCTTGTTAAACTCACAGCTCTTGTGGCTTCATGGAATCTAAATGGCTTTGCTCTCCCTTCATAGAAACCTTAAAATGCTCAGACAAGGATGAGCAAAACCGGAACTTCCTTTTTTTTTTTTTAATTGAGAAAAGGAAAAAAAAAAGTTTCCGCCTCCTCCCTCTTCATTTTGTTTTTGAGATATGGGTCAAGATCAGGAATGGGAATTATGCCCCACCTCTTTGAATTGCTGCATTAATAAACTTGCTGGCTGGAGTTCAGGGGGTTCCTAAATGAAGAGCCTCTGTGTGAACAGGATAGGCTAGATGGGCTGTGTCAGGTCATGAGACCAAAAATACAGAACCATTCTACTCAAAATACCATAAGATTAGTGTTTCAGGATCATACTGCAGCCTTGACTGCAGAGAGGAGTCCTCCTGAAAACACAGGCTGGAGACTCAAGAAGAACTAACCAATCACAGGGTCACAGCAAACTGGTCGCCATTCTTGGTAATAATGAGCCCAAAGTTCTTAGACAAAATATCTCTCAGCAACTGATGGATCCAGATATCAGGAAGAAAAGTGAGGCAGGAGGGTGCAAGGGCAGGATCTCACAGAACTTCACTTCTACAATGTGTGGACCTTATCGTTAACTTGTACTTTTAAAAGGAGTACACTGGAGCTAGGAATTCAGTTCAGTGGTGGAGCACATGCTTAGCATATGTGAGGTTCTGGGTTCGACACTCAGCACTAAAAAGTATAAAAGGAAAAGTAATAAATTTAAATATAATACACTGATGAGGTTTCAGTTCCTCTTCAATTTCCTAATTCTGGCAACTGCCTCACCCAGCCCCTTCCCTGGGTATCCCTCTTCCGAGTTGAGTAGTTTCTTAGCATCTGAAGCTTCTTGTGTAGGGCATCCTGCCAGTCAATCTGCATGTATCCGTTAGTCATTTGATGTCATTCTCATAACTACCCTGAGAGGCAGGTGCTATTGCTACCTCCATTCTCTCAGGATACTAACGCACGGCACAGGATGCATCACCTGCCCAAGAATACGCGACCAGAAGAGCAGAGAGCTGAAGTTCTTCATCCCGCAGCAACCACAAGGGGACATATGGCCACACAAGTCAACCCCAAGCAAGTAGACTTAAAATCTGACTCCATTAGCACCTGTCACTTCGAATGCTGAAAACAATTACATTATCCTCAAAGCATCAACCCCTAAACAGCTTGAAGGACTGAGATTCAACATAAGCTAAACGTAAGAAATGGTATCCTTAGAATATTTACCAAGTACACTCCTAAGGCTCACCGACATTGCAAACGTAATGCATGCATCCAGAAGAAAATAACCTCACCTTCCCATCTAAGCCAAAACAAACGTTACAGAGGTTCCCTTAGGACATGTCCGTGGTGAGAGGACCAGGACTGCAGGAATTTACACCTGGAGAATATGAAGCCAAGAGCTAGTTTTAGAGCTGGCTGGCCTGTTTCGATCCTTTTACCTAATTATACACTTCTGCTATTTGAACTTGGAGATTTACCCTGGCTCAGATTCATGAGACAATTCATCTAAGGATAATATTAGGCTCAGTTGCAGCCCTGGCTGGCCTTGAACTTGCTACAAAGACCAGATTGGTTTCTAACTTACAGCTATCCTCCTGTGTCAGCAGCCTAACTTTGATTACTCATCATTCTCAACAAAGTCATTGGGAAAGTTCAACATTGGTAGTATTATAAGAGTGCTAGTTTCAGTGTTTCAAATTTCTGTTTCCAATTTGTGAGGGAGGAAAAGGAAGAGGGAAGAGAAAAAAAGAAAGGAGAGAGGGAGGGAGGGAGGGAGGAAAAGTTGGGCTAAATTAGGTCTATCTCAACTCGCTGTGAGTAATGTTGGCTTTCTTGTGAACATAGCCTCCAATGTTCTGTGACAATATTGACATTTCCTTCAAAGAGGCAGTTAGCAAATAATCATATATTAGAAAAGATTTTTTTAAGCTTCAAGAACCTATAACCACCACTTTACTAAACCAACATGAACCCTAATTATATTCTAAATATTTATCATTATATCCACAGATAAGTGTAATCCTCATCCCTCATCAAGTAAACTTCTCTCTGCAACAGATAGAGACCACTATAGAAAACCACAATCAATCAAATCATACAGTTGTAGAGCCCAGTCCCAAATGATACATCTGCCATATAACTTCTGCACCTCGGATCCAGGATCATTCTGGAAGAAGGGGCAGAAAGCTTTAAGAACCAGAAGAATAGGGAAGTTGCTATGAGATTGATTCTCCTAGAAATATCAGAAGCTATACCATTAAGTCTCACCAACATGATTGCCTAACCCTGATCTAAACAAGGATGACATCAACAGACATGCTAATGTGAACAGGGGAAAGCCCATGAGGCCTCAACCCTACACAATAAACTATAGGCAACTAAGAAATGCTAAGTAGGAGAGAAATAGTCTCCCCCAGGGAAGAACACATCAATTGGCTATCCAGTACCAAATGGTCAGTCCTGAAAGCATATATATACAAGTAATATTATATGAACTAAGCAGGTTGTGTTTATGCATTTAAGAACACACACATACAAACCGGGTGTGGTGGCACATGTGTTTACTCCAGGCACTCAGGACATAGAGACAGGAGGATCTCTGTGAGTTTGAGGTCAACTTGCTTTACATAATGAGTTCCAGGATAGCCAGGGCTATACAGTGAGGAAAAGAAAGAAAGAGAGAGGGTGGAAGGGAGAGGGAGGGAGGGAGAGGGAGGAAGGGAGAGGGAGGGAGGGAAATACACACACACACATACACACACACACACACAATTAAAGAAAAAGAGGCCGTGAATTTAAGAGAGCAAGGAGTGGACATATGGGAGGGTCTAGAGACGGGGAAGGGATAAGGTAATTATAATATACTAGAAAAACAGTATTTAAAAAAAGGTTTCAAAATGCCAAGGTAAAAAAGTTGAGTTGTTCCGACCTAAGCGGGTCAGATAAGCCCAGCACACACTTAATTGATCTTCATTTTGATTAACCATTTGTAATATGACAGTCCAAGAAAGTTTCCAGACTTGGAACATGGAAATATTACAACCTTTCTGTCTCCTATGGTTACATTTTCAACAAGGAGGACTTCATGTAGCAACTAATCTCATCCACCTCTCCTTGTCCATTAAGAACATCTGTGTATATGATCAAAGTGACCAGGCACCAAATGGCCCATGGAGGTCATTCTGCACAGAAGAAATTAAATTTAAAAACAGGGTGAATTAAGAACTTTTATAGCCAGGCATGGTGCTGCACAACTTTCATCTCACACTCAAGAGGTAAAAGCAGGCAAATTTTTTGTGAGTTTGAGACCATCTAGGGCCACCTAGAGATATCCTATCTCCAAAGGCAGGGTGGGGGGATATGACCCAAAAGTCTTCCTTGATCCAAAGTTCTCATTTCAGATAGCGTTAAGAATAAGCTGCTGCCAAGCATGGTGGTGCATGCCTTTAATCACGTCACTCAGAAGGCAGAGGCAGGCATATCTCTGTGAGTTCTGAGGTCAGCCTGGTCTACAAAGTGAGTTCAAGAACAGCTAGAGCTGTTACACAGAGAAACCACGTCACAAACGAACAAATAAAAAATGGTTAAAATGTTGGCGAGGAGGGGGAAGGAAGGAAGGAAGGAAGGAAGGAAGGAAGGAAGGAAGGAAGGAAGGAAGGAAGGAAGGAAGGAAGGAAAAAATGACCTGTAGCAAGCTCCTAGAACTTCTCCAGGAATATTCTTCGTCTTACATGATCAGGGCAAGACTGTGGCTCTTCAATTCCTCACAAACCAAGCAAATAACGGTCTTCTGAAAGTCATACCTTCTCAGTGATTCACAGGGGGTGGGGGGTGTTAGCCATCGTTTGCAAAGGAGGGGTAGAAAGGCTACCTGAAGAGAACTGAGAGGTGGTACACCCTCTCCCACCTTAACCTTGGACAAGACTTCAACTGTGTGTCTCAGGTTGGGCATCTCAAGGCAAAAGGGAAACTTGTTTTCCAGGCACAAAACAATGAGACTAGGATCCTGTACTATTTTGGGATAAAAATATTTAAAAACTGTTTAAAAGCTAGACATGTTAGCACATGTTTAGAATCCAGCATTTGAGGCAGAAGTAGGTAGACCTCTAGGAGTTAGAGGCTAGTGCAGTCTACAAAACCAGTTCTAGACCAGCCAGAGCCACACAGTGATACCTGTCTCAAAAATACAAAAAGTCTGTTGAAAAGAGGGTGGTGATATGAAATACAGACTGGCCACTACTGTCCCCTTCAGCATGAGTATCCTAATAAAAACAAAATTTACTTTTTTAGTTAAATAAATGCTAAGCTTGAAGATACAGTAACACAGAAACCCTTCTTTCTCTAAGTTCTGGATTGTAAATACTAGCACTCCAACCATTAAGAAAGCCAATGAAGGATTAGGAAGACAGCTCAGTCCATAAAATGTTTGCCTTGCAAAAGTAAATTGATCCCCCACAACCCACATTTAAAAGAAAAAGATCAGATATGGTTTGTGTTTATAATCTCAGCACTGAGGAGGAGACTGGAAGTTATCTGGGCTCACTACCCAGCCAGCACAGCCCACTGGAGCCACTGGTTCAAAAGGCCAGACAGGAAAGACAGCTCAGTGACTGAGTGAAAGCAACTCTTGCAGAGACCCCAAATTTGGTCCCCAGCACCCACATCAGACAGCTCCCAACCACCTGTAGCTTCAGCTGAACGAATCCCAGCGACCTCCTCTGGCACAACGATCTCCACAAGCACCTAGATGCCCAGGACAGACCACGCACCCACACACAGACATATACATACACTAAAATTAAAATAAATCTGGACAAAAGTAAACAGATTCTGAGAAACAAAATCTAAGGTTGCCTTCTTGCCTCCACATGCATGTTCCCACAGACATATACATAAGCAGACACACACATGCACACACACAAACACAGGCAAAATAATGGGTCATCGGGGCATTTTCAAACGCACATACCATTACGCTTCCTCTTCCTGTGCACGCTGAGCAAGTGTTCTACTACTGAGTCCCCTCTCCTGCCTCCCATCAGTATGCGATGAGTCACAGTGGCTGAGTGGGGATAATGATGGCGACACAGTGCGTGCTTCCCCTGGGTGCCACACACCACTTTACATACTTTCTACAGATTAGCAACTCCCCACTTAGGAAACGACAGCACTACTCTCATTTTCCAAAGTAAAAAAACTGAGGCCTGAAGGGCTGGGTAACTGGCAGTCCTATCTCCACAGTTGACAGTCCGCTCCCAATTCACATCTCCCCACCTCCAGGAGGAATGTTGGGTGACGAAAGGAGAAAGAGCCTGCGAGAATGAGGAACAAAAAAGAACAAAGAAATGCCTTGTTTAAAAGACTACTCACCAAGCCTTTAATTTGAATTTAAAATGTTTAAACCTGGTATTTATCTGAAAACAAGATGTAGGCTCAGAAAGCACCCAAACTTGGACCTGCCTATTAGGTCACATTGTTCAGAGTCTCTTAATCCAAGCCGCTTGCTACAGCCATTTCAAAAGACAGAAAGGTCCACGGCCCAAACACATACAAGGGCTTTGAAAGCAGTTTCACAGAGAGGCCAGAGAACATCACTGTCCTCTACATTTTTTGAGATAAAAGAACTTTGCATAATTTTCACAACTTCAAAGGGCAGCATAAGTAAGCGATGGTCCATAAATTATAACTACTGGAGCAGAAAGCAAGGGGAGAAAGAAATAGTAAGTCCACAATAAAGAGAAGCAAATACTTATGTCAGAAAGCAAACAAGTTTACTTTATGATGTACATCAGGTTTTCTCGAAGAAACATCGTTCATTACAACATCTGTGCTCATCAACATTAAGAAACAAGTTTTCAAAACTGAAAACAAAAAAGATTGAGATATCTCACAATGTAGCCAAAGCCTAGTCTAAACCTCACTATGAAGTCCAGGCTAGCCTCGAACACACAGCAATCCTCCTACCTCTCCGCAAGAGAGCTGGTATCACGGGAATGAACCACTATGCCGGCCTCATAATTTTTTTTAAAGATAAGATCCACCAGGAAGCCTGGAAGTTTGAGTCTGGGTCTGACAGCTACAAATGGCTTCAACATCAGCTCCTGCACAGAGCCCACATGACAGTCACTGACATGAGTGGACTGGAGTGGAACAGCCGTACACCACCGATGTTCCACATGAGCCCTATTACCATCTCACATCCGCCAGACACTTACAATGACTATTTTTATAAAACCCTAATTACCTCCTTTATGGCAGTCACTCCTCACGGCATATTATAAATACACTGGAAGTATTAATTTATTGGATGTAAATATTTAAATATGCCATCATTTTTATAGCTGGCTTTGCCATTTCTTTTCTCTTTAAATCTATTCAGGAATTTCCCCAGAGTTATCTCTGCACTTCTGCCAGACAGATGGGATGAAATGGCTCCCTGGCCAGGGGCAGGAAGGTGGAGGACAGACACTTGGCCTTTCCCTCTAGGCTATACCTTAAAGTGGGAGACCTAGCAACAGAGAGGGGCATGCAGCTGGCCTAAGTTGAGTCCAGGAGGGTGTGAGCTAAAACCTCAGGCAGATCTTAAGCTCACCTGTGATGGAAGCTCTTCTCCTAAGCCCTGACTTCACCCTCAAGCCACGTGAAAATAGACAGATGGCCGAAGCACTAAGCCCAGGGGGGAGGGCAAATCTGCAGCTCCAGATTGAATCCAGCTCCAGATAAGATGAAAGAACAGGGAGGGAAAGAATGGAAAGTAAAAAGTTTCTTGCTTTTTATCAGTAGTTAGGTGCATAGTTTTAAATCTCCAATCCTGCAGCATTAAGAGGATTTTTAGCTGGCACAATCCTCAGTAGCATGCAGGGCTGCTGAGATGCCTGCTGAGGAAGAATAAATGTTTGTGTCGGAGCCTCCAGAACCAAAGTCGGGAAAGAAAACAAAACACACACAAACAAAACTAGTGTGCCTAGAATCCCAGTGGGGAGATGAAGATGGGAGGATCCTGTAGGTTTTCTAACCAGCTAGAGAGTTCCAGATCTCAAAACATAAGGTGGAAGCCAGAAATGGTGGAGCACACCTTTAATCCCAGTACTCAGACAGCAGAGGCAGGCGGATCTCTGAGTTCCAGGAAAGCCTGGTGTACAGAACCAGGTCCAGGACAAAAGGACATCTGTTGAAATAAGTGCGGCGGGGCTGCGTCCCTAGCACCCCAGCCGCCTATTAGCTCATGCCCGAAATAACAACACATAAATTGTATTCTTTTAAACACTGCTTGCCCATTATATCTAGCCTCTTCTTGGCTAACTCTCGCACCTGGACTAGCCCATTTCTAATAATGTGTGTAAGCACCCCAAGGTGCGCTTACCGGGAAGATTCTAGCCTAAGTCCATCTTGGGTCGGAGCTGCCTGGGAGAGCAGAGCCGTCGAGTCTACCCAGGAGAGCTGAGCAGAGTCTGAGCTCACTTCCTCTTCCTCCCAGCATCCTATTCTGTTTACTCCTCCCACCTATGTTTTAACCTATCAGGGCCAAGGAGTTTCTTTATTGCTTAACCAATGAAATCAACAGATTGATATATGACACTCCCACATCAGTGTCATATATCAGGGCAACATAGAGAAATTTTGTCTTGAAAAATAATAATAATAATATAGAAATCAATTCAGAAAGACCCTGGAGAATGACCTCTGTTCTCCACATTCATTCTCTCTTTCTCTCTCTCTCTCTCTCTCTCTCTCTCTCTCTCTCTCTCTCTCTCATACACACACACACAATAACATGTAAATTACACACATGCCATCTTCTGGGCACACATCACTGGCCATTTCACATATCTAATATGAAATCTCATACAACAGTTGTTTAGTAGGGGCTACAATATCCCGGTTCTGTAGCTGAGCAAACTGAAGCTCAAAGAAATCAAGTTTGTACCCAACATCAATGAGACAAAAATCAAAGAAACAGTATCTACAACCCAAAGTCAGCAGTACTCCAAAACCCAACATCTTTTTTTTCCTTTTATGAAAAACAGATTTTTTTCTTGTATAATATATCCTGATTCTAGTTTCCCCTCCCTCCACTCCTCCAAGTACCCCCCCACACACACACACACACTTACCCTTCCCTCCAGATCCACTCCATTTTCTGTCTCAATTCATTAAAAAAAGAACAGGCATCTAAGAGACAACAATCAAACATGACAAAATAAAATATAATAAGATTAAGCAAAAACTATCATATCAAAGTTGGACGCAGCAACCCAACTAGAGGAAAAGAGTCCCAAGAGCAGGCCCAAGAGTTGGCACTCACTCTGTCAGGAGTCCCATGAAAATACTAAGCTGATAGCTGTAATATACACGAGAACCTCTTGCAGACCCATGGAGGCCCTGTGCTTCCTGGTGTCCTCCATCCCCTCTGACTCTTAGAATTTTTCTACTCCTTTTCTACAGGATTTCCTGGGCTCTGAGGGGAGGGATTTGATGAAAAACTCCAATTTAGACTGTATCCACATAATGTCTGAAGGCTGTGGGTCTCTGCATCTGTTCACGTCTTCTGTTGGAGTGAGCCTCTCTGATGATGACTGGATCTATGAGTATAGCAGAATATCATCAGAAGTCATTTTACTAATTTTTTTTTTTTTTTTAAGAATAGTAGTGTTTGGTTTTACCCAAGATCTCTGGGCTAGCTAGTCTCTAGTTCTCGACTACCCAAGCAATCTCAGGTATGGGTTCCATCTTATAGAGTTGGCCTTAGGTCAAATCAGACATTGGTGAGCCATTCCCACAAGTTCTGTGCCACTATTGCCCTAACATATTTTTCAGGCAGGACAGATTGTAGGTCAAAGGTTTTATGGCTTGGTTGGTGTCCACATTTCTTTTCTGGTAGCCTACAGAGTACCTTTCCATAACAAAGAGACTAGAACACTGGGGTAAGGGTTCCATGTAGGCATCTGCTTGGCTTCAGAAAGTTGGGAATTGATCTACCTCAAGATCTAGCTATACCACTCTTCAGCATATACCAAAGAACACTTCAGCCTACCACAGAGACATTTGCTCAACCATGTTTATTGCTGCTCTATTCATAATAGCCAGAAACTGGAAACAACCTAGACATCCTTCAACAGAAGAATGGATAAAGAAACTGTGGTACATTTGCACAATGGCATATTATTCAATTGTTTAAAAAAAACGACATCATAAAATTTGCAGGCAAATAGATAGAACTAGAAAAAAAATCCTGAATGAGGTAACACAGATCCATAAAGATAAGGTATATATTGACTTGTAAGTGGATACTAGCCATTAAGTAAATGATAACCAAGCTACAATCTATATACCCAAAGAGGTCAGGTAAAGAAGACTGGTGTAGAGGAGATGTATAGATGTATAGGGAGAAATAGAATTGATTTTACAGTCAGACTGGGGGCGGGTGGGGACAGGATTCCAGGGGATCTGGCAGGGAAAGAGATGGTGTGGAGACAGAGAGTACAGGGAGAGATGGGGAATTGGAGGGCATTTGAAGGGTGGTGGGGAAACCTAGTACAGTGGAAACTTCTTAGAATCTATGAAGGTGATCTTAATGAAGACCCCTAGGAATGGGGAATACAGAGTCTCAACTGGCCATCTCTTGTCACCAGGCAAAGCTTCCAGTGGTGGGACTAAGTTGCATTCAACTGAGCTGTGGACCAAGGATGTCCCGTGGAAATCCCCTAACAATTCAAGCTGTTGCTAAGAAAATGGGTTGCTCTCTGCAAACTGATAGCTGGAGCCCTACTGCCAAGGACAACACCCACAAACATCAACTTCTAAACACCCATGCTTCCCCAACTCCTCCAAAAGCTGAAGAAAGGCCCAGGAAGTCCATCTGCCCACTAAAAAATAGCCATCCAATTGGTCTCTTGGATGGTGTAAGAAGTTACTAAACAAATAAGCAGCATAGAATAACAGGAACAAAAGGGTGGCACTAACGAATGATGTGCCAATTCTCACTCAGGACCAAGCAGCTGACGGTCTATGAACTGTTCTTTCCTATTTCCATCATTGACTTGTCTTTATCTCAGCAAATAAAAACAGTGTGCTGAATCACAATGGCATTCATGTGATTTTTATTCCTCAAACATCCATGCATGGAACCACAGTTGCTCAAAGTTTAGTTCATAGAGGCTAAGGAATTTGCCTGATGTCACTCACAAGGCAAGAATACATACGAAAAACACTTTTCACTCAAGCAATTTTTCTCTTGTCATCACTGTTTGCTAGTGTCATTAAGCAAGGATAATTCCTTTTTAATGACCTCCTCGTGCCAAAAGGACAAAATGAGAACTTAAATCTGAAAGCACACTGAGGATACAATTGCAGTCATTCTCCGGCCACTTTTAAAGTTAAAAAAAAAAAAATGAAGCGCCGAGAACAAGCACCCGGCTTTTCAGAGCATCTCAGAAGGAAGCTTGTGATATTGCAATCAAAGAAAGCAACATGAGTGATTATCTGGAAACAATAACCTCTGTAAATTACTAAATCTGTAATGACCTAAATCCAGGTTGTCTATGGTGTTCTATTTTTCTAAACCTACAAAGCCTAGATGCCAAAGAGGTTGACTGTCTTTGAGTTGAAAATTAACAGAAGTTTAATTGTTTCTGCACAATGTCAGCAACTGGCCCCTTAAGTAAATGTAGGGATCTAAAAATCACCCCCAAGTTCAGTGGCAGCCCAGCAAGACAGCCATTTATCCTGCCCTCCATGTTTCCACTCAAGACCTTCCATACTGCAATGGAAGACTACTACCAAGGCTGCAGAAGCCTGCAGCTTCCGGGATGCTGCCCACAGAGGAGAACAAAGGCAGAGCAAAATAACAGTAAGAACAAATAACTGCACGATGAGATGCGGTGAAGGAGAGTCACGCTTACAGATGCGGCAATCAAACTGCCCATAGGTTTACTCGGCTGTGATTAGCAGCTGCAGTTCAAGTATTAAGATGAGCTCAGCTGTCCCATACTGAGGACAATCACAGTCCAAGAGTGAGGACACAGAGTAGGCTCTGTAATTAGCAAGAATTCGCTGTTTAAAATGATCATCACTAATGTGAAATATTTCCTCCTTCAAGGCCTCTGACAGTTTTTATCTTCCCCTAGACCTTCTTAGGGACAGTATTTACTAAACCCCCAATACCTTTACAACAGTAAGGCAGAGAACCTACCCAATACTTCTTGGGTGACCGAGAACCTGAGGCTAGATAGCCTTGGGAAAGTTCAAATACTATCGTTGGAGAGGGGGAAAGATAGAAAGAAAAGAAATAAAGTAGCAATAAAATGACTCCTGATGACACTCTGCTCTACTCATAGGTCTGTGCCTTGCTCAGCCATCAAACAGAGAAGCTTCCCCCTGCAACAGATGGAAACGGACCCATAGCCAGACATCATGCAGAGTGAGAGAGCTCTGAACACTCAGCTCTAAATGAGATGTCTCCACCAAATTCCTCCCTTCAGGGCTTAGAGACATCTGGGGAAGAGAAGGCAGCGTGTAAGAGCCAGGGGAATGGAGGACACCAGGGAAACAAGGCCTCTAAACCACCATGATTGGTACACACACATGAACTAAGAGACTGAGGCACCATGCACACCGCCTGCACTGGTCTGCAGCAGTGGCCTTGAGCTAAAAGAAGTGGACACAAGCCGCCATCTCTAACCCAGCAGCTTTCTCCAAATGATACCAACTTCTCCCAGGGAACCTCACTGAAGAAACAAACTATTCTTAAGGGTAGGATGCACACCCAACAGTCGACAGTCAACAGAAAATGAACTAATGGCAGTTTGAGCAATAGAAAATGAGCTCCATGTGGAGGTTCCTTGTATCATAATGTGTGGGTGCTGTGGGAGCTCCTTCAGTCAACAGCCTTTAAGATACCCGCCCACTTGGGTGTGGTCTCTTATAATATAAATGCAGCTGTAAAGCATGTGCTCGACTCTGCTTCTGGCTCTCGCTTCCGGCTGCTAGATTCGGTTTGTCTTCCCTGTTCATTCTGTTCCCTGTTCGTTCTATTCCCTGTTTGTTTGTGCAGAGGACTGTGATCTGTGAGTCTACCCGTAAATAAATAACTCTTTATTATACATAATTCTGAACTAGTATGGGATTATTTTGTAATATAATATAAATATAATATTTTGTAATAGAAATAGAAATATAATATAAAACCAGCCTACTAGGGCATAGTATCTTAAAGGCTATTGGCTGAAGGAGCTCTCACAGCAGGGTCCTTTTTTAGTTTATATTATTTTTATTCTTATTTATGTATTTTTTCTCTTTTTACACTACAGGTCCTTTGTTTATGTATTATGGCTTCCAGTTTAGTGTTTTAACAGGATTCCTGAGTGTACCAATAAGTGGGTCTCTGAATGTGTTCTGTGCCTTCTTTTGAGCTCTTTTTTTTTCTATTTTTTTTTGCCTATTCTGACATGTTAGCTTTTGTTTTGTCATATTACATCATAACATATTATATTAAATTGATTGTATTATTCCTTAGAAGCCTTTTTCTTTCGAATGAAAGACAAAGGGGTGAATCCAGATGGGAAGGGAAGTGGGAAGGAACTAGAAGGAGCAGAGAGGGCATAGTATACATATTATAATATGTAATCAATACATACTACATGAGAAAAATAAATGTTCATTTCCTCACTTGACCCTTACTCAACTTGGGGAGATACACACAAGGGTTAGTCTCCCACTTGACGGCTGAGTTAACTCGGGTTCCTAAAGAGAGAATTGTCTGGAATCCTCATGTTAGTAAGGGTCAGAAATAAGCCTACACGCTCAGACTGCTGAAGTTACTCCTCTGGCTGGTGACCTAAAATTGGAAAACTCAAGTGTTCCCAGTGCAGACACTATCAGAGACCTATCCTCACCTCTGCATAGCCGTAGAACCTAGATCTGGAAATGAACTCTCTGAAAGAATTAGCATGCAAATAATAACAAGCCAAGGTTAAAACAGAGACTAAAACCGGTACGGACATTTCAACATGTTCTAGACTTCACGGATGCACGCTAGACTCACTTAAGCAGTTTTAGAAAAAGGACCTATATCTATATATCATTCTCAGGAATTTCTGTCATTAGTGAGGCTCGAGACACTAGGATTTTTCCCCTATCTTCCCTCATGAATACAATGGCATGCTACATGTCCAGGTATATCCTGCCTTTTGCAATTACAACATGATCCTATTTACAAAGCTCACACTGGAGAAACACAGTTGAATTAAAGAGAAAAAAATCACACAAAAAAATTCCTCATAATGTTGATTAAATTTATAGCTTTGTATTGGACCACATTCATATCTCTCCTTGAAAACATGTGTCACACAGACTGCAGAGTAAGCATGCATTAATAGTCTATGTGCAAGGGGTGGTCGGTGAAATGATTTTTGTTAAAACAGTTAAAAGACTTCTCAAAGTTAAGGGGACCAAATCCAGGTTCTTATATACGGTCGATAAGCACTCTACCATTGGGCTACACGCCCCATATCCAGGTGCATTTTTAAATGCACTGTTCTTTTTGTGTGTGAGTCTAATGTCTGCATATTGATGTGCACCACCTGGGCTCCCAGGCACAATTGCTTTTTTATGTTAACAGTCACATCCTCATTTTAAAGAATATTAGGGAAAGTTAGCGGTCTTTCCTTAAACAGGTTTTTCTACATTAAAATTTGTAAAGTAATTTGATCAAAAGGAAAGCATTAGTAAAATCTATTTCAGGAGGTCAGAAATGAAAAAAAAAATATGAAAGCATTTAAGGACCAAAGTCAAGGATAGACAAAGATGGGGCAGAAAAACTGGCAAGACTCAGAGGGCAACTCGGATGCAAAGAGAAAGAAAGTGCACGTGAGTCCTTACAGCAGAGAGCAGAAGAAAGAAGACAGGCCCCAGGGCTAAACCTGCATTACAAACTCCTGGTCAGTTCTCAGTGATTATTCCACCACTAGTAAAAAATGGAAAAGTTGGCTGGGCCGTGGTGGCACACACTTTTAATCCCAGCACTCTGGAGGCAGAGGCAGGTCGATCTCTGCGAGTTCAAAACCATCCTGGTCTACAAAGTGAGTTCCACAACAGCCAGAGGAGGGGAGAGGAAGGGAGGGAAGGGGAGGGGAGGAAGGGAGGGGAGGGGAGGGGAGGGGAGCTAAGGACATGAATGTTGGAAGACTGACATACAAACCAATCACACAGTGTGTTTACATTGGTGAGGGAAGCTCTTCTACTCTAGCTCAAAGCGCTAAATCCACAGAGCGTTGCTGTCAAGACTCATCTTCAGCACGTTTCAAGTTTCATTCTTCAAATGTCAGTTCCTGGGGTGCTAAATCAGCCAGTTTGCCCCTAGCACAGAGAGACTGATTAGCATGGACTCATGCCACGATGTTCCTGGAGTCTTCCCATAGTGAACTGGACACCTTGCTTCAGACATGGCCCCAGACATGCACTGCCAACCACTAAAGCTTGACTATGAACTCAGACATGGTGATGAATGTCTTGAGAGGCCAATCCAAAAAGACTGTGAATTCGAGGCCAGGCTAAGGTGAGGTGCTCCCCAGTCCATCTCAACAAAATCTTTAGTCTTCTTTAAACGGCTAATTTCCAACTCACAGAAGATTTTAAGTGATATACAAAATTTGAAATAAGAATGCATATCACATATTTGGAGAATTCTTTCCTTTCTAGTTCTGTTTGAATCAAAGGATGACAAGTTGAAACTACTAGGAAGGGGCACTTCTGTTAACACTGGCCATTGTTCTGTTGTTGTTTTGGGGGGAGTCTGAAGACAAGACTCACAGACTGGGAGCATTAAGTAAGAGCCAACATCCTGGAATGATCCCTGCTCCATTACAAGATTCATGTTCTTATTCTCTAATCTGTGCTCCCAACTCAGAGTGACGCCCCGATGCATGCACATGACTGTGTGGGCACACGTGGATAGGCACAGGCATGTGAGGCCAGAGGACTTCAGGTGTCTCCCTCTGTCACTTCCTACTGCCTGGAGATAATCTTTCAGTGAATCGGAAGCCTTTTCAGCTGGTCTTGCGGGCCAGAGAAGATCCACTTGCCTCTGACCTCCAGCGCAGGAATTAAGGGCACACAGAGCCATGCGGGGCTTTCTATGAAGACGTGTGGGAGTCAAATCCAGCCCTCATACAACAAAGCAACTTCATTTTTCCACTGAGCATCACCCCAGCTCTCTTTCACACTCATGCCTGAGGTCCCAGCTAGAATGGCACACAGCAGTAGGCAAGCAAAACTACTTAGCTTAAGTCACAGACTCCCTTAAAGCAGTCCCAAGCCCGCAATGTTAAATAGCGAGTTCTGTGAGTGCATGCACTAGACACTGGGCTCATGGAAGACATCCAGGTAGGAGCCAAGAATAACTTGCACACATAAAAGAACCAATGAACAATTTCAATCACTGAATCCACTTCACTAATTGGATCTGTTCGGTTTCCCTGTGTTTTCCACATAGATTAGTCCCGTGTATCGAAAAGACACAAAATTACCATTTCTCTTGACTAGGGTCTAAGAAGAAAGCCAAGAGTTACATGGTCAAGTGCTAAACACCAAGGGCACAGGGTCCTTAGCCCATTCCTCCACCAACATATACGCTGAGGGGGAATAAGGACATTGTTCACCCTGACCCTCTCTCACAGACTGCGGGCCCTGAACAAACACAGAAGCAACTGTGAGCCTCCGATGACTCATTCTGCCTTGGCTTCTCCCTGGTGTAGACAGACATCAACAAACACATTTCCAGAGAGGTGCTAAGATAGCAACAACGTAAGAACAAATGCAGTGCAGCCTGGAGATACAGCTGCTGCCTGGTGGTGCCGTGCAGCAGTCAATTGCCACGATGGGTCATGAGCCGTTCACACTGGCCACACTCAGAGGGTCCAATAAATAAAGGCAGATATGGACACACCGGAGCTTTAAGATCATCAGAAATCCACAAACTTCTTTTGATAGTACAGTTTAAAGAGCCAACATGTACATTCTTTTTGCCCATTTTTCCTATAGGAATTTAACAATCCCTTAAAAAGACTTTTCATTTATTATTATTATTATTATTATTATTATTATTATTATTTATTAGTGTGTGTGTGTGTGTGTGTGTAAGAGAGCACACTGACACAGAGGGCAATAGTCTTGAATCTTCCTGGAGTAACTGGTTCTTTCCTTCGACCACTGAGTTTCAGGGGTTGAACTCAGGTCCTCTAACTTTCATGGCCAGCACTTTCACCCACAAAATCATTTCACCAGCCAAGTAAGGACTTTCTGAGACAGGGTCAAATCCAAAGTGCATCATTAGGACCCAAATGGTGAATTTAGAACTTACTCAAGTTACTGAAGGGACGAGGGGAACTCGAGAGAATCAGGAAACCTATTCCTTGAGTCCCCAAGCTCAACAACCTCACACGCTCTCTTCTGCTTGAGCATACAGAGCTCTACCCAGAATTCCTGTGCCTGTTCAGGTATCTGTTTCCAGAGCACTATTTCTACAACACTCAGTGACTACCTACGTCTGTGCTCTGGGCCTTCCGGGAAGAGACACTTTCATACAAAAGTCTGTGCACCAATTATACAGGGTATTTTCTCCTTTCCAAAAAAAAGTAATTGTATTCTAAGAATCTCTGCCCCACCGCACACAAAGGTAGACTGGAATCTTGAATCTACCACTCAGGAGCTAGATAAGCTAAGAGGAACTACTGGACTCTGGCCTTCAGTTTCCTCACTGAATAATTACAACACCCAAGTAACCACCCGTAAGGTGTCCAGAAATATCAAAAACACATGCCATCACATATGTCCAGCACTTCGCCCAAGACACAGGACACAGGAAACTCTCAATAACGGCCAGCTACAATTATAACTTGTCTTTTTATACTGCACCTAACCCTAAATTAACAGTGCGACACTTCATCTTTTTTAAAGTCTCATAATTCTACCCCACTGAAGCCTAACTGGATTTAAAATATACACCAAAAACTAAAAAAGAGATGCAGGCACAGCTGCCAAGTGGCAAGTAAAAAGCCATAATTTCCCATCATTGGAATATATTTAGTGATAACTATAAATGAAAAACTAAGGAGAAAAAAATCCCCTGCTTCCAATCACCCCTCTAGACTGAGCCTGAAACCCACAAAATGAAACTTGACTTCTAGTTCCGCTAGCCCTGCTCCTTCCTCCCGTCTGGCAGGGCCAGGTGGTGAACACCCACATTCCCTGTGCGGCACCAGGAGCTCTCTGCCAGGTAAAGTAAGGATGGCACCCTCCAGCTTGTGTGGAACAGCTGTAACAGTACTGGCTCCCAAACAGAGTAAGCCATCAAATGACGGCTTATATTCAGCTTCACAAGCCACTCTTGCTATTGCTGAACAAGGCAACAAATGACATCATCTCTACAGACTCTTTTTGGGTGACCTCCTGTCCATTTTCTCACAGCTGAAAAGGAGTTAGTCCTCTGGGAAACACGATTTGCTTAGTAGAGACGGATATATTATGTATGTGTGTGTGTGTTTGTGCATGTATGTATTTGTGCACACACACACTCACACACACATTTTCCCCGCCCCACCCCCTGGAGATCATGGAGTCTTTCCGGAGAACCATTTCTACCGCAGGGAGCATTTAAAAATGTGTGTATGGGCACAGTCTCTTCCTCAACAGCTGTGGTCTGACAGAAGATCTCCTCAATTACCTTCACCAGCACTGTGAAGGACTCCACACAAAATTCAAACCACTAAAACCTCCACTAACTTATCCGTAGACCAAGACCCACAGCAACCAAGAGCTGTCATCCTAGAGTAATGTCACTCTACCGAGAGTCACATCTCAGTCACACAGAATGCAATACAAATGAGAAAATGTGCATATTACAGTTTCATTGAGTCATGTTTTCTTCTGGCTGCTACCTGAAAATAACTTGCTTGGTAATTCGCTTTCATGTTCTGATTGTTTTTTCCTCCAATGACCACACCCATACAGGGGCAGAAACTCCCATGAGAGTAAACACTTCATCCATCTTAGTCACATCGTAAACCTGGTCCCACACGACATGGCAGTAGCGGTGGTGGAGTCTATTATTTTTTGGCAGAAATTCCTCCCCTCCTCCTATCCTAGGCTCAATGGGAGGACTGTACCTCACTGGCAGGCTCTAGGTATATGCTAAACTGACACTGTGTGATGCCAAGGCCAAGGCCAGCCTCCAGAATAAGATGTGCAGTGTTCCCAGGGCAACCTACACATCTGTGAGTGTGGAGCTACTTCATGTGCATGAGCAAGTGCAGGGTGATTTGTTACGCAGCGCTTCGTGCCAAGACGACTGCCCCAGCAGGCTGGCGAGAAACATTTGCTGAAGTAACAAGTGATAAAACTTGACTTGCTCTTTTAATAAAGAATGCATATTTAGAAATTGAGACCTAAGAGACTAAGACAACCGATTGGGCCTTCCTAATTTAACCATAGTCAAGAGATAGTGACTGATTTTGAATTTATAGATCATACTCTGAAACAATTCAGTTTTTTTAACCCTTGCTTTCCTAGAATGTTGGTGTAAAAACTTCAGGCTCATAAGGTATCAATTTTTATAGAGTAGTATTCCTTTCATGTAGTGAAAAAAAAAAAAAAGCCTCAAAGCTCATAAAGAGGAGGTTGTAAACTTTGGGGGCACATAGCTTCATGGGGCTGGTGTTGGTGTGTTCCACCAACACAACATTTGGTGGAAACCGTTTCATAGCTCACTTACATAGTGTACTCACGGTTACTAATTCCTAACAGAATAGAATCATGTCTAAGTGGGGATAAAGACCATGATACACTTGACAAAGACCTTTTTATTCTGACCCTTTATCATTCAAGGCAACGGGTGACTGTCAAAGAAACCTCTTCAAAGACAATGTAATTCTGGAAGCAGGGAGAAGAAGACAGAGAGGGGACAGGAGCAATAGATGTGAAAACAACCCAGGCAGTTCCTACGTACGGCACTGGCATGCTTATATGCCAAACACACTAAGTAAAATTTCATATATGTACACGTGATTGGTGTAGCACGACCTCCCCCCAGTACACACTCAATCCCTGCAAGTGTAAAGTCTGTGTAGGAAAGAGAAGGAAAGTGAGAGACAGAAACACTGGCAATCCATTTTGCACTTTCCCCGAGCCTTGTGGTGAACATATAACAAACTCTCTGCTCATAAGTTAAGTCTACTTAACCTATATTTTCATGACTAAAATCCCCTTTCCCTGTGCTCAGGTCACTCTGGTCCTGGTATCACTAATTCACTCTTTATTATTTGGATGCTACAGTCCCTTAAGAACAAATTTCATCATAGTTTGCAAATACCGTCCCTTTAAGGAGCCCTACTGAGTTCAGGAAACCAGTCTTCAGTTTTAATCAAAATTTTCCCAACTACATAACTACATTTTCTTACTAAAAGTTGGTTTAGAAGTGGGGAGGCATGGGGATACATGCCTTTAATCTCGGCACTGGGGAGTCAGAAAAAGGCAGGTTTCTATGAGTTTGAGGCCAGCCTGGTCTACATAACAAGCTCCAGGTCTGACAGGGGGCTAAAGAGTAAGAACCTGTCTTGAGCAGTTAAAAGCAATGACTGTCCTTCCAAAGGACCTCAGTTCAATTCCCAGCACCCACATGGCTACTCACAATTGTCTGTAAGTCCAGTCCCAGGGGATCCAAATCTTCCGCAGAGGTATACAAATAAACACGCAGCAAAAGCAGGCATACACATAAAAATAAAAAAGTAAATAAAATCTAGCATGATGATTAAACTATTAAAACAAAACCAACACTGCAAAAACAATCCCAGTGTCCATTCTTCTGGTGCTCTACCTTGATTATCTCCCAGGGAGACTGCCACAAGACGTGCCTTGTGGGCAGTAAAATCTAAAGGCAAACCAAAGGACCCAGGGAGATGAAAGGTATCCCCGCCTAGAGTATTTCAGTAAAACAGTTGTTGGGCTGGAAACTTCAGTCAACCTCCACACACACTACCTATGGTGGGACAAGATTCAGCTTAGGGGCTGACTCAAAGAAGCCACATTCCCTGCCAACACCAGGGCAATGTTCCCCTCCACAGGCTCCATCTTCCACATCAACTATTCCACAAGGATGCCGACTACTTCCCTCAGTTTACCAATCCTCCTGAGAATCCACTGCATGCCAAGCCCTGCCTACAATGTGCTCAGAGTTACAGACAGCATGTACTAGACAGTAGGAAGGCATCTTGCCTAGTGCGGAAGACAACGGACGGAAAGATCCATTTCCTTAAGGATCTGCTATCAGAGAGAGGAGACAGGAGGTATTGGGACAACATCAGAGTGTCGTACAAACTAATAATGGAGTCCAGGGTGCTTTGAGGAGCCCCATAAACCTCCATCTGGGATGCTGGGGCTATAAAGACTAGCACTCACTCTTGAATACCAAGTAGGGTTCTTCTGGTGAGGGCAGAGGAAGACAGACAGGGGAATTAAAAATCCACCTCGGGTAACTTTCAAAAGGAAAAGTCCGAAATGATCCTTGAATATTCCTAAAAGTTAAGCAGCATCAAAGACTGCTCTGATCATACATCATAGCAAGTACTGTCTTATATGCCTGGCAGACAAGATCTCTCCTAACCCTCATAGTAGCTGAAGGAAACAATCGTTACTAATATAATAATCCCTATTATTAGAGGAGGAAAATGAGGTTCAAACAAGCTAAAAAACATGTGAGGCTGAAAAGCCAAATGGTTAAGTACATGCTTTGACCCCATTAAATGCCTATTATAGAAACCAGGCATAACTAATGCTTATGAATTATGAATAATTAATTACCTGCCCTTCCTATTGAGGTTTCTATCTGTTTCATTATAGCATTTTTTGTGTAATCAAAAGCAAGTAGACTCAAGGAAAAAAAATTTGAACATCTATGCCAATACCGACAAAATAGCTGCTAGCCACGGCCAATCTGTTAAAGCCCTCAAAAACAGATTAAAGTTCCCAGGCATAATGGCACGTGCTTTTAATCCCAGCACTTGGGAGGCAGAAGCAGGTGGCTCTCCAGGAGTTTGAGGCTAGCATGGTCTACAGAGCAAGCTCTGGGACAGCCAGGGCTATACAGTAAGACCCAGTTAGAAAAGAAAGAAGGGAGAGAAGAGGGGGAGGGAGGACATAGGGAAGGAGAGGAGGAGAAAGAGAGAGGAAGGGAAAAAGAAAAACAGATGAAATTTGAAATTATCATACACATGAAATGAGAAGCTACCAGTAGCAAAACTAGCAAAGTCCAAGCCTTCCCTCACCTCCCTGTGCCCACAGCAAGTTCTGGTTGATAAACCACTCCTACAAGTTCTCCTGAGCCTCAGTGGACTCAGAAGCTCTGCAGCCTTTTGACACAGCAAGAGTCTCTATTTCATTCAGAGAGTCTCATAAACAAAACCAACACAGAGCACAGAAATTTCTTGCCAGTAAAGGGACTCCCAATAGTTCTGCTTGGACAAAGAGTAACTTCAAATTTTAGATTGGAAATATCGCCTTTTTAATTAGCTTTTTTGGAAACAAAGGGCAATTTACACAAAAGGGGAAAAATATGTCTGGAGGAGAAGGGAGAGCTCACTATGCGAAATGTCTCCATAATAAAGAATTCTCTAAGCTACCGTTTTTTAATCACTTGACATTTTGTTTCCTTTTAATGCAAATATACAGAAGACAAGCTCCAAGCTGACTCCTAAGGACATGGCTGTTGGACAGGAGCTAGAGCCTATTCTTAAGATGTGTGGAGAGCAAAAGATCAATGAAATAACTTCGTGCTGATTAAGATTCACATGTCCTACGCGGGCTATTTTGCAAAAACAGTGCTTTTGATCCGCTACCCTTCAGTGCTGGATCCTTGATATTCTCAGGAACAAGTAGCATGGGAAGGGCCATTTACCCAGCAACATAAATTACATCCAATCACTGGCACCAGCAGGAAAATTAAAACAGGGTGGAATCAATGGACACACATAAATTACTCAGCCAGTAATGACTCCACATCCATACGTTTAAGAGAAGCATCTTGAATGCCCTGATCATACAAAAGAAATAACCAGTAGTTCACATTATAGCATGTACTCGGAGAGTAAAGAGCTATGGGTTTAAGCCTTAACACCAAATATAACGGGAAAGAACATACTGCTTCATTGTGTCCAATTGTCACAAACTAGGCATCTAGGAAGAGGGAACCTCAACTGAAGAACTGTCTTTTTAAGACTTACCTATAAATGTGTCTGTGAGCCATTTCCCTGATGAATGATTAACGACCCACGCTGGCAGTGCCACCCCTATGTAGGCGGTTCTTAGTTGTATAAGCAAGCAAACTGAGGAGCACGGGGGAAGCAAGCCGGTAAGCAGCATCCATTCCCTCATGCTGTCTCCTTCAAGTTCCTGCCTTGGTTTCCTCAATGGTGAACTATAAACTTGAAACTGAAATAAATCCTTTCCCTCCCAAGTTGGGCAAAAAGCAAATTTAGCACAGGGGTGGATGAATGGGATCAAAATACTATGTATGCAGTTCTTGAAGAATAAAATCTTTTAAAACAAAAGGAACAAAGGGGAAAGAGAGAGGTGACCGAGTGAGTGGTCTCCATATCTGTAAAGCTGCACAAACCGGGCCTAAGTCGCTAATTCCGTTTTCCCTTGAAGACGGGGGTCACAAAAGTGGCCATAAACTACCTATATTACTGCCTTCCACCACCTCTCCTTGGCCACCAGCCATTTCCTGCACCTTCACAAACAACACGGGGCACTTCTTCCTGGGCTTGGCTTCTGTACATAATGATGATAAGTAGGACGCCATGAACGGGGACAGTAACTCAAAACCAGAAGTACAGTAAATGCTACGGAGTAAACATCCGAAAGGCCAACACTTCTCCTTTCCAACCTGGAAAGATGTTGCAACTCTGGAGTAAAGTTCACTTTTTTGTTTGTTCTCCCCAATGCAACAGTAACAAGAGAAGATGAGCTCCCCAGAACAGTCTCTCCCCGTGCCCTGGATCCATCTCAAGCACTGAATAAACTAGGCATCGTGGTACATACCAAATATCTCAGTCCTCAGGAGGTGAAGGCAGAAGGGTCAGAAGATCACAGGCAGCCATGCTGACAAAGCTAACAATGTTTCTTCTTTCCTATATGGCAAAACTAGGTGGAATCATGTGTGAGGTAATGTATTCAGAAAGCATGTATGTGCATAGACTGAGGATACAGCTCAGTGGTATTCCTTCACCTAGCATGCATAAGGCTCCAGAGTCAATTCTTCATACCACAGGGAAAAACTGAATACACACACACTTGCATACATGCATGCATGTTTAGGGGTGTATGTGTGAATATACGTACATGTGTTTGGAGTGTGATACATATGCATACGTTAAAAGTGAGGTGTTGTTTCAGGAAGCATGCATGTACTGGCATTACATGCAGCATGTGCTGTGTCTTGTGTCCATGCACACGTATACTCAGAACAAAGGCTACAGTGAAGTACACAGTGAAACACAGGGCAAGCGCTGCCAGAGTAGCTCAGCTTCATTGTACACTAGCTTTAAATTAATTTTGAGTCACTGTGCATTCATAAATCTTTCCCTATTGCCAAACTTTGCACCATCTTCACACTGAGTTGCATGGCCTCAGATAGTCATGACCCAAAACTTAAGAAATTGCAGCGGGTGTTCATGAGACACTCGGTTTGATTCCAGGCACTGAAGTAGGGTTGAAAGCAGAGGAGAAGGAAAATCCAGACCCATAACCATCTCACACACCCTCATGGATAGTCAAGATCACTGTATACAGGATAGGAAATACTCTGGAGGCACACTTGTTAATATTAAATATGTCCTGATGATAAATCACCAACAAAAGAACTCCACAAGGAATATTAAGTGGAAAACTTCTGAGTTTCAATCAGACACCTTTGAGTATAGCAGATTTAAAGCAAACACCTGGATGGGCAAAAATCACAATGGAGACCAGAAGAATGAATTCAGCCACAGAAGCCCAAGAACTTGCCTTTGAAGTCCTAATTACAAACAATGGCTCTGGTTACAATTAGAAGAGTCCCCAGCATACATTACATACCATTGCCATCTTAATAGAGAATGGCTCTGTCTATATCCAATTGACATTTAATTTAAACATAATATAGAAGAGTATTAAACATCTCCTGAATTATCATTCCAACGTTTGGATTTCATCAAGATGAAATCCGTGAAGTTATGAATTTGCCATGTTAAATAGCTTTTTCATTTTTAATGGAACACAGACGGCAGTTGCCTACAGAGAAGCACTAGATTTAATCTGGAGCTCATTCGAGCCGCAGCTCTCTGGATGTGTTGCAAGGGAGGCTTCAGTATCCCCAGCAGCCTGCTCGGAGGTGAGGGGGGAGGGAAGGCAAAGTATGAAGTAAGTGAGCCATACCTGAATGAGCAGCATCTTTTCCTCCTTAAAACAAAAGGACATCACCTAGGCTCCTCACCTGTTTTAAGGACACAATTCTGGGTACAGCAGCTATGATAAACCGGAAACGTCTCTGTCTTAGGGTTCCTACTGCTATAAAGAGACACCACGACCACAGCAACTCTTATAAGGAAAACATTTAATTTGGCTCACTTACAGAGGTTTAGTCTATTATCGTCACAGTGGGACAGAACAGTGTGCAGGCAGACATGGTATTGGAGAAGGAGCTGAGAGTTCTATATCCTGATCCAATGACAAACAGAAGCGAACTGAGTCACTGGACATGGCTTGAGCATATATGAGACCTAAAAGCCCACCCCGACAATGACACACTACCAACTCCAACAAAGCCACACCTCCTGATAGTGTCACTCCCTATGAGCTTAAGGGGGCCAATCACATTCAAACTACCACAGTCTCCCATAGGCTCATATTCTGAACGTTAGTTCCTTGGCTTGTGGCACTATTTCAACAACTATGGAACTCTTAGGAAGTAAGACCTGCCTGAGGGCATGCCTTTAAAGGTTACAGACACTTACTCTGGCCCATATTTCTCAGCTCCTATGAAGGATCTCTCTCTCTCTCTCTCTCTCTCTCTCTCTCTCTCTCTCTCTCTCTCTCCTCTCACACACACAGACACACATACACACACACAGAGTCATGAATTCTGCCATGCTTTCTCTGTGATAGACTGAAATCCCTCTGAAACAGTGAATCAAAATCTAAACAGGAAACATTTATGTTGTTACTACACAAATAATACCAGCAAATCAGGAGTAACTTGTAACAGACTGAAATTCTGAGACCGCCAGCAGTAGACAGGAAGAAAAACAAATGCCTACCTTTGAACACAAAATACAGTCAAGGAGTTTTAAAGTCTGAAAATTTCCCTGTAAAGCCAAGTAAAGAATTTTTCATTTGTGATATATACATACACATACTATGTATATTATATGTACGTGTTTATATATAGCTATATGCATTTATAAATGTATATGTGTATGTATATATGACTAAAACAAACTACAGTGAGTGACTTACTTTCAGCAAGCGCCAAGCCTTTGACAATCCCCAAGTGAAGTTTGTTTTGTTTGTTTATGCTCTGGTCACCCTCTGGTACCAAAACATGAGCATCTGAGGATACCACATACAGCACTGCTGTTTAAAGAAAACACACATTTGGGCATCTGAACAGAGACCTATGACTATCACTGAGGAATGAGAATGTGAGTTCTTAAATTTTGTTTAGAATCGCTTAGGGCTTGGTGATCCTATGGGAGGGGGCGCAAAGAGAGACAGACAGACAGGCACTGAGGCTGTTGTGTGAGTGTGTTATGTGCACACAAGTAGATGAGTACATCACCCATGCAAGGAAGTGTGTAACCAGAGAAGGGCACTGTGCGTCTTTCTCTATTGCCCTCTATCTTACTGCCCTGAGACAGGGTGTCTCACTAAACTGCAAGTTCACTGGGGTTTTTTTATCATTGTTCTCTGTGTGTTTGCTTGCTTGTTTGTTTTTGCCAGGCTGGCCAGAGAGCTCTCGAAATCTGCCTGTCTCTAGTCTCCAATTCTGGGGTTACAGGCATGCACAGCCATGCTCAGATTTTTCCATGAGTCCTGGGAATTTAAACTCAGGTCATTACCCTTGCAGGCCAAGCTCTGTTATTCGCTGAGCTACCCCTCCCCAGCCCCATGGTCCTAGCTTTAAAGAGCACATATTTCTTGAACATTCTACTGAGCATCACTACACACACAGCAGGATACAGATACACACATGTGGAATCCCAGTGCTCCAGAGAGGTGTGCGTTCTGGTCCTGCCCCAACGGAACTTCAGCAGCTTCATCTCATTATCTCTTGCAAGCTCCAGGTCGCCATGGTGCTCCCAACTCCCCAGTGACACACTGCCTCTTTACTGTATTATTAACCGGCAAGAATCAAGTTGCCAACGAACAAGACCATTAGAATACCAAGAGGCAGAAAAGCTGGACATCCACCCCAAACTTAACAGATGCCTGATAATCAGCAGACTAAACCTTTTGACACAGTACGTCTCCAACGCGGTCCCACTGCAGCACAGAGGAGGACAGCGAGATGGAGCAAATTCAACTGCACACAAAGAGAAAATGATGCAAGCACCAAGATCAGCTCCCTGGCTACCTCCTAAGCAGCTGTCCTCCGTACACTCTAGTGTTTAGGAGGAAGCATTTCAAACTTCATCAAGGACGCTGGGACAGAACTGCGCAGAGGCTTGATGCTAATGAGAAGATACTGCAGACAGGAAGAAACACAGTGTACAGAGCCACAGTGTAGAAATGCCAGCTCACTTTATTTGCTACACTTTCCTGGGGGTAGAGGAGATGCTAAATGAGGGAGGGGCAGACCAACTATACAGCTGTTCTCCAAATCTCACGGGGTTCCAACACATGCTCCCTCATCTGAGCACGGTGCCTAGAGAATGTTAGGGCATCCAGACCTACTGTGACTAAGTCTGCGTCCCCAGGTACTTTACACGCAGTCAAGCTGCGGCCTCTCCCATTCAAGTCTTCATCTCTTCCCTGAGTAAGTCTCGAAATGTGGGCACCCCACTAATGTAAGATGTGGGCCCTGTACCTGGCAAGGGTTATAGATACAATGAAGGAAAACTAGTAACATCTTTAACCGTACCACAGCATGGTGCAGGGCTCTGGTGGGAACAGACCCAACTCGCATAACCACAGATGTGTATCAAAGCACAGCTGTGCAAGGGAACGCGCAAGCCTTCACAAAACAAAAAATGTGGCAACAGAAATAGACCTGCGGAACAGTCAGAGTTAACTAGGAATGGAGGGGAGCGACACCCAGTAAGAGAGGAACAGGATGCAAGGGCCCCCGTGGCACAGCTCAGGAAAGACACCTCTGGGACAGCATGGCCTGAGGCTGGTGAGAGAAGTAGGGGCCGAGCCTAAAAGGCTTCTATACATGCACAACAACGCTGTGAACTGTGCTGCGTCCCTGTTGATGTGTAAGGCTTGTAAGCAGGACACACCAAGTGAGCAGGAAAAAAGGTGGTGAAGGAAGCAGGCAGAGACCATGGACTCTCCTGAAGATTCAGACCCCAGACGATCCTATTTCTAGAAAACAAGTTCTCTTCTCTTCCCTTAGACTCAGGTCTGCAGTGCAGGTCTGCCTGTCTCTGATACCAATCCTACAAGACAAATCGTGTCTCTTTCCTATTAAAGAAATAAGCAAGTGGTGGCCTGGTGCTACCAGAAGCCCAGCGCTGCAGAGCTGGTGAGTCGGCCTCCTGACTGCTGCAGGGGATGAGTCATTAGGACTCCTAGGAACAAGGAGTACCTGAATTCCATCACAGGGCACACTCATGCAGCCAGCACAAGGGTATGGAGAGGGCTAAACCCCAAGACTGACACTTGACACACAGTAGGTGTTCCTTAGAGATTAACTGCCTTCACAGAGTGGCGCTTCTCAGCCTGGCCTCAGGAGTCCATTAACTCTTGAAGGCCTGGGGGGTGGGGGGAACACAGACACGGACAGAGTGGACAGTCAGAAAAAAAGAGTTTTTTGTTGTTGTTGTTTTGTTTTTTGTTGTGGGGGTTTGTTTTTTTGTTTTGTTTTGTTTTGTTTTGTTTTTGGTCTTTTCGAAACTGAGCTTCTCTATATAACAATAGCTCTGGCTGTCCTGGAAATCGCTTTGTAGGCCAGGCTGGCTTCAAACTCTCAGAGAGTCACCTGCCTCTGCCTCTGAGTGCTGGGATTAAAGGTGTGTTGCCACCACGGTCTGACAGAAATTTATTTTTTAAACCAAATCTTATTTTTGATATGGGTGCAGAACCAAGCAAGGGTATGAAGTAGGTGCTGCTATTAGCCACACTTTACAATGGAGGACAAAAGGAGTAAACAGTGAGACAAGGTGAGCGTCCAGGCCCATAAGGAACCCAAGTCCTTGAGAATCCCAGGGGATATAACCAGTCACAGGAGTCTCAGCATTCACCAAGGGTTCTCCTTGCCCATCACACTCTCTCTCTCTCTCTCTCTCTCTCTCTCTCTCTCTCTCTCTCTCTCTCACGCACGCGCGCGCACACACACACACACACCGTGAGCTCCCAGAAGCATGAGACTCTTGGTCAGCTTGATACTCTCTGATGCCCAGCAAAGCCTGGAGCACACGGGAAGGGGTGGACCGAAAGAAGCTGAAACCCTCTGACCAGGGTAGCGTTAGACAGGTGATTAGAAAGGCTGAACAGAACTGTACTTCCTAGGTGACCGCCCCCTGGCAGCCTCCTAGTCAACACTGACTTTCCCTGGCTTGGCTGGACTCCAATGTCATTAGTAAAGCAGTTACCTAAAAATCCCCAAGGACTCATTTTTGGTAAAATGCAGCTTCCTTTGCAGAATTTCCTGTTTGTGGGATGTGGAGGAAGTTGTATAAACCCTGCTTTATTTCTTCTTCAACTTTCTTTGCATACCACACACTACCAACTTGGTCATAAAGCACCTTTGCCCTCAGTTTTCCAGGCAGGGCTAACAATAGACGGGAAATATTTTATCGCTGCTCTGGTCCTACCCAGTGCTCTCGCTGTCCTTAAGAAAGAGTTGCAAAGCTTTCTCCGTGAAAATCAAGTGTGACCGGTGGCATTTCAGTGGCTTGGGGTCCCGAGGATGGAGTGGACCAGAGTATTCGGTGATCCCTAGCTGGGAACCAGACAGGACTGGAGCTGTCCCTCCTCCTCCAGCAGGTGAGTCATTCAGAACAAATGCTGGGGATGTTGGAGAGCCAATTTAGGCAACTGCATTATGTCCCCGTGAGGCAAACAGAAAGTGAAGGACTAGCCTAAGTATTCTCCTCTAGGCAACTAACACCGAAACAGCTACATAGCAACAGCAGTCTACGTGTAAGCTAAATTAATTGTCATTTCTCCAGACCTAGTTAAAATACAAACTTGAAGGGGGGGAGCCACTAAACTTGTTTTCATAAGGAGAGCACCCAATAGATGCTCGATTTTTTTTTCTCTAACCCTCCCTCCAGCATCCAAACCATCCCAATCAGATCTGTTTTTCTTTGTTTTAATTGGATAGTAAACAAAGTGGGTTTCTGAAAGTTACGGCTTTTACATTCAAAAGAATGATAGGCAATAAAGAGTTTTGTTTTGGACAATCAAGTGCTATCTTAGGATTTGGAATGGGGGAGAGGGAGGCAGTACACCATGTCCCACTCAACTTGAACAACCCACAGTGTACCTTTCTTCAACAAACATTCATTCTAAAGATCTTCTTACAAATATCGAGAGACAGTACTGGAAGTTTCCAAGCCCTACCACACCTTGAAACATTAAATGACACTAAGAGCTGATGAACCAGCTTACTGGGGAAAAGCAGAGGTGGGAACAAACGAAAAAGGGAAGTCCAGACGTGAGAACACACTCGAGCACCACACAGAGCTTCCCAGGATGAATCATTAAACTGGCCAACCGTAAGACCTGTGTGTACAGCCTTTAAAGACAAAGGCATGCCCGGCACCCACAAGGAGCCCAAACCACTGAGCAGCTTCTAAGCAGCCATGTTGTTGTCTGTCGAGCACAAGATCTCATAAATGTTAAGCATCACTGAGCTAGCTAGCTATACACCCACGGTCCAAAAGCGTCATTTTTAAAAAGCTGAATGGAACCATATGGAATGACTAACATGTGTCTTCCTGGTTAAAGCGCATCCCAAAATGATCCAGACAAAGAGAAAAAGAGGACTGACAAGATCCAAAGGTGTTTCCACCTTCTCAACACTCTGACCAGAGCCACTGTTCATTAACCAGTAAGATCACAGCTACTTCGTTCCAGGTCCCCAGGTTTTAAACAAACACAACCTTGCTGCCTAAATAAATGAGTGAATAAATAAATTTCTTTGCAAAGGACAATGACAATGACAAAAAAAGAAAAAAAAATATTTAACCTTGGCAAGTTTATACCCTACTAAGCATAGGAATCCCTACCTTTGCCTACTAACCCTTGACTTTACCTGGATCCAGGGACAGTCCCCTAATTTGGCGCAGTGTAGTCATTCTCAACCAGGGACTGTTCTACCTTCCTGGAGGCTTTAGTAAAGACATTCTTTGTGACAACCAGAAGTAGGAGAAAAGGGCAGGAGTCACTGGAATCCGGTGGGTAAACACCAGGGACGAGACTACAGTGCCAGCCACAGGCTCCAACAAGAAATCAGTCAGGCCAGGTCAAAATGTCAATAAGAATGGGGCTGACAAGGTCTCTTACTAGTGGAGTTAGTACTCAAATTCCAAGTCAAAGCTGGGCAGAGTGCTGCAGGCCTATAATCAGCAAGCAGGAGGACCAAGTTCAAGGTCATCCTCAGCTACAGAAGGTCACAAGGCTAAACCCAGGCTACATCAGACAGACCCTGTTTCAAATAAGAACAAAAATTAAATTACAAATCAAAGGAGACTGGCTTGAGGTCCAAGCATCGTGGTTAGTTAGGTACTTAGTGTTCCAAGACTCAGTTTCCACACGCACGCATGCACACACAGACACATGCACGCATGCACGCACACATACACACACACAAAGAAGGATAAGACGGCACAAAATCTCAGTACAGAAGGAAAGCTGTGAAGGAGGTGAAGTCACCGAGCACAGAGTCTAGCACATCAAAAGTGCCCTCTGACATCTTTTTGTTGTTGCTGTTATTGTTGTTTGAACTGCAGCTATTTCCTTCCCAGGCTCATTTCCTCTGGGCTTTTACCGGGAAGCAAAGAAAAGTGGACTCCAGCCAACTTTGCCACGTACTATAGCTCCACAGTTTGCGTGGAGTTCATTTAATAACTTAGACTCCCGTTGGGTCTAAATTGATGTTTGAGGAACCTGGGGATGAGAAGATCACAATTTTACAGCATTTCAAAGGGTGTGTTGCTTTTCTCAGGGAGAATTTCAATCCAACAACATAGGCGTTAAATGAAAGAAGGAAATGCAATAACCCCCACCAGGTCTCTGTAAAATTGGATGAGTGGCAAAGTCTGCTGATTTGTATGACAATGAAAATCATCAGTAATTTTACGGATGACTTACTCAGGTAGTACAAAGTAGATGTTCATCTCACGGTAAGGAAAAGGTAATTTCTCCATCAGACATGACCATGTAATAGTAAGTCAGCAATGAGCCACTACAGCCACTGTCTAATACAGTCAAGTCATAATCCTCAAGCTGCCTTATAAAAAATTTATGCTTGCTATAAACTACAAGAGCAGGTCACAGGTGTAACAGCTTTTCCCCATTACTCTTGCCCCAGTCCTAATCCTCAGAAAAAGATAGAATAACCATGTAAGTCCCTGCCCAAACAAGACACAAAAGATGCTAATAATCATATCATCGGGTGTAAATCAATTATTCTAAACATACACATGTCACCCAATCCAGAGGCAGCCATGGGTAAATGATCCATGTTGTTGCCAGCCACCCACCCAAATGGGTTATAAATTTATTCCAAGAATGGGATCACCCAATAGTCTTTTTCATTTACTGTATCATCCGTTTACATGTTGTGACACAGATTAAACTTGCCGTTTTAACTAGCGGTACAATATAGTACAACGGGGAGGTCCTGTAAGCCTTCAACCAACACAATACCTAAGTCAATTCTTTACAAGCAATACATAGAGTGAACGGCCCTATACATATCATGCCGAGTTTGAGTGTTTCCAGAGAAAGGGTTTTTCTAGTGGTGAGAATCTGAGGCCAAAATGTTACAGTTTTTAATGGGTTCTTCCCAGATACTCTCAAAAATGGCTTTACGTATCAAGTCATTTGAAGACCCCAGTTAGTGAGCACTCCTGAAACACTGCCAGGCTGGGGAAGGAGGCATGCTATCCAGTCCCCTCACTACTGGGGGCCCACAGCACACTTGTTATTTTCCTGCCTTCGGGTCACTGCTCTGGCGTAACCTCTACTCAAACTAATGCCCCCCTCCACTCTGTAAACAGCCTAAGTAAGAATCAATCAACCTCCTTAGTAAGCATTCCAAGTCCAACTGTGAGCAAAGACCCTGCAGCACTGATCTCCCCAGCATCACCCCAAACACTAATCGCCTACAGGCAACTCGAAATTGTAGGTACTCAGAGTCCTGGTTGCACACAGGCAGGGGCCACACAGAGCTAGGAATACATCCTACTGACACCAGCAACTTGAACCTCATCACTTTGTCTAGACTCCAAACCTCAGGATTCGATAGGAATCCATAGGGATTCTAAACAGTATAAAGGTTTATACCGAAGATTAAGTGAGCAAACATACAAAGACTATTTAACATACAAAAGGAAATCAAGAAACACAAGTAATTCCATTGATTATTGCTTAATAACAGGACTAATCCCAGAAGGGCAAGTTCCCTGCAAAAGTAACACATTAACTCACAGAAATCAGGGAGTGTGTGTGTGTGTGTGTTTCCTGTTTCAACAGACCTCTGGGTAAAATGACATTAATAGAAATGTTTGTTGAGTGTTTTGTATATTCTCAGTATTCTGTGAGTATTTCTCCTACTTTACACTATTTCATCCTCACAAACAATTCTATGAAGCACATAACATTTTTTAATGGAGTCTTAGAAAGATATAAACATAACCCAAGAACCAAGTAGATAAGAACCTCAGACCCAGGGCCACATGACTCAAATCTGGACCCTTAAAGGTTATCTATCCCGCCCCATGCAAATATCACACCACACACTGAAGAGCAGCCCACTCCTTGCTCTACACAGCTTGTATGTGTAAAGCCTGGATCCTCACAGGGGTAAACACTGCTCAAAGTGTTCACTACTCAGCCATGCCTAGGTCCCACAACCCCTATGTCTCCTCTCGAGTGATAAAAAGAAAGGATTTCATAAACAAGGAGAAAGCTGGTGGTGCGGCCAGCTCAGCAGCAGAACACATTGGCCCGCACAAAACCGGTGCTCCTCTGCCGGCATCACAAAATAACGACAACAGAAATTACATACAGTACGATAAACTGTGAGCACAGGCGTCAAGGATGACGCTGAACCTCCAGGTGAGGCTAAGCTCAGGGCTCTTGAGGTCTGCCCTGCAGCCTTCAGGTCCAGGAACACACTCACACATTGTAGTGTAGTGTGCTCACTAACCCCAAAGCAGGAAACAGAGTAGACCTGCTACAGTGTTCGGAACAAGCCAAAAATGAGCTTCACACACCACCACCGCCAATGTCAGGAACTCATCATGCAGGATTGGAGCTGGCACTTGAGGACCCAGCAAAACAATGTTCTCTGTCCTTGGGACAGCTGGCCAGGCTACAGTATAAATGAGGTACTTTATTTTTCTCCATTTAAAAAAACTGGGGTCTGGGCATTAAATATGAGTTTGGAACACTTCAAAAAAAAAAAGTATAGCCAGGGCAAACACTTCCCTCACAGCAGTCATGCGGCCTGTTAGGGCACTTTCAAGGCCTATCCTAGCAGGCTGCTGAATACCATTGGTCTGTCTTCATTTAGAAGAGATAGAATAGCGCATATGTAAATTGGTGATCTCATCATTTTTTCAGTAAACAAAACTCAACTCAAGATGTATGAAAAACCTTACTGGGCATGATGGGGCGGTGCACACCTTTAATCTCAGCACTCAGGAGACTGAGAGTCAAGGCCAGCCTGGTCTACAGAGTGATTCTCAGGACAGGTAGGACTACACAGTGAGAATCTGTCTCTATACAAACAAACAAGTTCAAAATCATCTTCAGTTACCTAGTGAGCTTCCCAGTCAATCTGTAATATATGGGACCCTGTACATGGAGTGTTATATCCTATGTTACTGTTAGATACTTCATAATGATTCCACTATAACTTTTAATAATGAGTAAATATGTTGTCTGAAATATGTGAAGGATAATGACATAAACAAATACACATAAAGTCTATTTTTATTTTGTTGATAAGACAGGTACTATGTAGCAGAGGTTGGCCTCGAACTTATGCTCCCCAGTCTTAAAGCATTTTTTTAGACTAGAAGCAATAAACATCTAGTGACTGAATTGTCATACTATCCACCAGGCCCAGTTTGTCACAACTCACTGGACAACATCTACATGCATTCCTTATCTCAACGCAATCATTCCAGAACACTAAAGAGTCAGAGCCTTGAATTACCCTACAAGTATCTGTAGCTTCCTCTAGAGGGTGGTGACTAAAAATTCAGACTCAAAGTCACCTTACAAAAGAAATAACAGGAAAACATAAAGATAATATACTTAGAATGAATTTCTATCGAATCTCATCCATAAAACTTGGTCCAACAAATCCAACTCCATAAAATCTAAGTGGAGGTGGTAGTGCCAGGAAAGAGTATAAAAAAAAAAAAACAGAGTGTTAAACAGAAGTGTTTTGAGTCAATTACATAGTCAGTTCTGTGCCTCCACAAACCTAGAATCAAAAGTTATCAGATTTCAAGCAGGAAAAATATCAGCTATTTGGCTCTGTTTTTACTGTGTTCCATGCTGGGGGAATCACTGTGTCATTTAATTTAACTCTGGCAGCTATCATACATGATGCTTATTACTATTGCTACTTCTTGGAAGTAAAATCACATGTCCAGCGTTACATACTAGCTCAGTCATGGGCCTACATTGGTACCCAGCCTCCATAAAACGCAAATCTTGTGCACGTAACAAGTGGGTGTACTGCAGCCATCCCAAGGAGGTGGAAATGATAACCAGATTCAAGCTGCTGGGGGTACTGAAGACAAATCTACAAACTGTTCCAAGCACCAAAGAAGACATGAACTAACACTGCTGGCCACGCGCTATACCCTGGTGATGGCCGTCAGTGCCAGGGACTTAGGTAAGTAATATGCCTGAGAGACCTGAGAAAGAGGGGAGAAAGCAAGAAAGGAAGAGACCAAAGACTGAGGAAACCTTTGACACCCAACACTGAATAAAACCAGGCAAAACAGTGCAATGTCTATAATCCTAGGATTTGGAGGACAGAGGCAAGAGGATAAGGAGAAAGCTAGTCTCACATACATAATAAATTTGAGGCCAGGCAGGGATACATGGGAGACTCTGTCTCAAAAAAAGAAAGAAAAGAAAACTAAAATAAAATCTGATTTTATATACACCTGCTTCTGAGCAGAAGATAGAAGTCAAACAGAAAAAGGGGAAAAGAAAAAAAAAAAGACAGCTCTCCAATTGTGAGTAAAAGTGAGGCTACCCAAGCAGTAGAACACAAAAGCCTTAAAGGATTAAAAATCAGAACAAATTCTCCAATGAGTAAGAACCTGGAAATCAAGATGATAAGGGACATAAGCAATTACAAAAAACACATAATATGAATCCACAGATACACTGTTCTTACAAGAGCCATATTCAAAGACAGAAATGAAGTAGCAGTTGCTAGGGGCCACAGGCAAAGAGGACCAGGGAGTTAGTTAACAGGGAGTTTCCACTGAAAAAAAAAAAAAAACAACAACAAAAAAGACACAGTTCTTTGGAGATGGGATTCTGGCGATGGCTTCGCGACAGCATGTATGTACCTAATACCTAATATGCCTAAAGATTATTGAAATGGTCCATAAAGTCCAAGTTCCTGTCCCTGGACCCCTGAGAAGTGTCTAGTCAGGGCTGGAAGATGCAAGCTTCTGTCTAGACATGCACAGGGCGTGGCCACAGATGGATAAACAGTGCAGTTTTGTAATGAGCCCGCTGGCCACACACACCCTTGCCCAGACACAGACAGCTCTTCCCTGAGGAGGTGTAAGAACTGCCACCACTAAAGGCCAGTGCTGGATCTCAGCTCTCCTGGGACCAAACTCCAGGAGGTGACCCATACTACATGCATACAGTGACGGGGCACAGTCTCAAGAAGCAGCCGCCACCCATCACAGAGTGGTAAGGAAGCATCCAGGTGAATACCTGGAGAGACTGCAGCCACCAGAAAACTCTTCATGGTGGTTATTCTGCTGGGAAACCTCAGTCAAACAGTTATATTGATTTCTAACATGGAGGGTAATAGAAATGCATGAACGTGTGACCCATGAAAGCAAGCCCGAGCCGGGCTAGGAAGACAGCTCGCTTTGCGAGCATGAGGACTTGAGTTTGCTTCCCCAGAGCCCATGTAAGAAAAAAAGTTGGGCATTAGGGCACAATACTGACATTGAGGAGGCGGAGACGTGGAGCCCTTGGGCTCTCTGGCCAGCCAACCTAACCAAATCAGCAAATGTCGGGCCCATGAGAAGCCTGTTTTAAAAAACACAAGGTACACAGTATCCTAAAAATGCCTGAGGCTAACATCTGGCCTCACGCAGGAAGGTGCACATGCATGTGTACCCATACATATCCACACACATATAACTAAAGAAATACATGCCTGAACTGACAGATACTAAATCAAATTCTGCTGCTGGGTTATTGGTGTGGTGCTGAGTTCCTCAATTTCCCACCCTGATAGGTAAAGTCCAGCAGGCAGATAACAGGACACAGTGGGCAGCTGAGACAGCTAGAAGCTTCCCAACTCTGTAAAGAAACGAGGGCTGTGAGATGAATGCTAGAAAGGAGGGGAAGCCATTAGTAGTTGAGAATGAGAACGCTGGGGACCAAAAGGAAAAAGAAAAAGCAAACACCTTTGCTCTTCTTTGGAAGCTATTATCTGCTGTTTTATTACCGTGGATTCATTTCTTTTTCTTTCTCCTTTCATCTTGGTGAGAGATGGAGATCCATAATCATGGCTGGCGGTACTGCAAACACAGAGCCGTGACCCAAAGAGAGAGAAGTGTGATGTGTGAGCGTGCATGTGCACGTGCACATTCCAGGCTTTATGTTTTTTATTTTATTTGTATGCGTGCCTTGCCTGATGCCCACGGAGGTCAGAAGAGGGCACTGGGTCCCACTGGCAGTACTGAGATGGCTGTGAGCCACCATGTGTATACTGGGAATTGAACATGCTCTTAACCACTGAACTATCTCACCATCCCCCCTAGCTGTTTTATTTTAAAAGCCAGGAAAAAAAAAAAATACCTTCAACCACTAGCGCCAAGCCCCACTGCCCACCACCTGCACCCGCGATTACTCCCTGCATATTTTCACATTTGTAACTTACTGCTAGTACCAGGTAGGAAGTGTAAAAGTAGGCTGTTTTCCCCCTAAGGACTGTGCCCAGTAAACAGCACTTGGCCATGCTCTTCCTCCAAAGATGACATAGTCCTCTTCACCTTCCAGTCAGAGGGTTTGGAGCCAAGATTTCAACCCCAAGATGCCAAAAGTCTTAAGTACTGAGTTATGTGGCCTTAAGCCAGGTACTGAGAGCCAAGAACCACTGTCATCTCTTCTTGTAGATGAGGAAACTGAGACAGAAAGGTTAGGCAGCATTTCCAAGGTCACACAGCTGGTAAGTGATAGAACCTGGAACCGCCCACAGTCGCCAATGCAATGCCCTGCCTCACACAGAACATGTTCCCTTGGGGCCTAGATTCCAGGTGAGCCTGCTCCAATCTTTGGTGACCACTGATGGCCTGAGGACCTTCTTAGTAAGCAACCCCCGCAAACCCTGCAGTCTAAAAGCTCAGCTACAGTCGGCTAGCAAGCTCAGTATCTCTCTTCACTCAGCCTAGCATGGGCTGGGGCTGGATATTTATCTCCTCTTCTCCTATTTCAAGTCATTGCTTGTCCAGCTTTGCCAGCAGGATGAGAACGTGTTGTCTGATCAGTTCTCACTCTGCCCTTTAGGAATCCACAGCGCACCCATTATTCCATAGCCTACGTCAGAGCGTCGGGAGTTAATCCTTTTATCACCCCTGAGCCATCTCCATTCCTCAACCAACCTTCCCACCCAAAGACGGCAGCCCTTTTGCTTGTTCATCTATTCAATTCATACAATAACGCAGCTCAACTGCCAGCTGCTGCTGAGTCATGAGAGCAGAACATATGGACGGGATTACTGCCCTCCAACCACTACGCCCCAGGACACCAGGAAAGAAAGAGGCTCACTTCAGATAAGAGCACAACAAGTGGGCAGATAAGACGCAAGGCATCTGGTTCCATGGAAAGATTACAGTTGAGCCTAGGTTTCCCCATCTCGGTGCTGCTGTCCTTTAGAGACAGCTGACTCTTTGTTGTGGCATTGGCCTGTGCAACTAGTATAGCAGACCTCCACTCCCCATCTGCCAGTGGCACCTTCCAATTATAAAACCCAACTCTGTGTTCAGATATTCCCAAACATCCCCCCAAAGATGGGTGGGAAGCACAGCTCATGTTTAGAAATAGAGACAGTTTCCCAAATCGGTCCACAGCAGAGCTTCTACGATTGGAAACAAATTGAAGTCAGAGCTGTCAAATTGAGGCAAAGCATACTGGGAGTAAGTGTGGAAAGTGGTCACCAACTAGCCATCCTTTCTGGCATACAGTTCATGACGTCACCCTTTAGAACAGTACCTATTTCCTGATTAGATAATTGTGCCGAAATCACATGATCCAGATCCAGATGGCTAACATCACTTTCCAACTGCAAGGGACACTTACCCATAGAAGTCTGGCTTAAAGACTGCAGAAACAAGTGGCTCAGCACACAACATACAGTGGCATTTTTCTGGGCCTCTCCCTTCAGCTATGAATATGAATACCTATCAGTTGAGCATGGTGATATACACCTTTAATCCCGGCATTTGAGATGCCTATGCACAAAACAGAGAGGGAACCTAAACTCAAAGGAATGACAATGATGGCGGGTGCTCTGGAAAGTCTACAATTTCCAACAGAGGCAGAGAGGATGCTCTCATGGGTAATACATGTAGGTAGCATGTTAGTGGCATTTGAAGAACCGACAGCTCTGAAGCTGACTGAACACTAATTGAAGCTCTATCTCTCTGAAATTCTTACTCATATGTATCAACCAATGCTTTCTGGCCATTTGAAACCATTTGAGCTTTTATTATTAATTGTAACCAAAGTATTGTGTTAAAAAAAAAAAAAGCTTTAACTGCTTTAACTATATGACCTCAGTGTAGCCCAGAGCCTCCAAGCATAAAACTCCAAGTAAAGCGATTTCCCAGGGGCCTAGAGAGATTGATTGCTCAATGGTTAAGAGAACATAATACTGTTCTTGCAGAGAACCTGGGTTCAGGTCCTAGCATCCCCAACAGGCACCTCACAATACCTGTTACTCCAGTTCCAGGAGATGAACAGACCCCTTTGCCCTCTGAAGGCCACTACATACATGTGGTGCACATAAACTCACATAATCACATAACATTAATAAACAAATCTTTTTTAAAAAGGTATTTTTTTCCAACCATCCAAGATACTTATTAGGTGTTGGGGGTAAGACAGACAACAGAAAAAACACTATGCCTAGCCTCATGGAAAACAACTGTTCTAAACAATAGTTTAGGGAAACCTGCATGCTACCATAAACTTCTTTAAGGAACACTTTGATGGGTAAATGGAATGATCAGAAAAAAAAAAAACACAAATATCAAAGTTCAAATTAGGAATAATCAAACCAAAGTGTCACTCCAACCACGTATCAGAGCAGCTTAACAGGACAGCAAATCACGCATGACCATCCTTGCCGTCAGGAATGGTGCTGTTATTTGTACTATTCAGTATGAGAGGCATTCGCCATGCGTGGCCTCCTAGACTTGAATTCATTCTATGTACATAAAATCTCAAGTTCAGTTCCTCAGACACACGAGTAGCCACAGGATGCAAAGAATAGCCAAACATCGCAGTCTGTTCTACTGGGCAGCAGTCTTTCCTCCGGAGGACCATCTCTGTTTTAGAACGGCAAATGTACAGTGGAGGGAAAGGGTCCCAGACATTACAGACGGATGCTAGAGTCAGTCTGTAACTGTAAAGCAAGAAAACCATCTACATACTCTTTTATAGACATCTCCAAATAGGCAGCTCCCTCAAATAACTCAGTTTGCCTTCCCATTGTTGCTGCCTTCTCTAAATCAATGTGTTTTCAAGTGTACACTGGGGTCTGCTACCACCATTTATCAGGAAATTAGAATTGGAAAACCAGCACTGTAAAGCCTAGAGCTTCAAACTATGGCCTTCCCACCATCAACCGGAACTGTTTTCACGCCACGGCTGCATAGAACACCCACCCCAACCCCTAGATTCTCATTGCATACTGTCTAAGCTGAAACTGTGTTATCCCCATGCCCAAAATGATCCTTGCCGATTCTGAATCAGGGGTTGTTTTGGGGACCACTCTTTGGAACTGGACACAAGGATTAGGCTATAAAGCTCAAGTTAGAATAGCTAATGGAGCTACCCCTCCAGAAGCCTAGACCTTGTAGCGTGCCCCCAGGAAATTCTGATGCAGGCTGTGCTCACCTGAATTCAATACGCCAGCCCGTGTTTCCAAAGCTGATCATTTTCTTCAGGTATCCAGGCCTACGATGCTATCAGCAGCGTTCAGATGGGTAGCCATGCCCGGTAACAGGCACACAGGTCCACACACACGTGTCCCCAGCCTCTCCTAAATCCCTCTTTGCCCTTGTGAGTTCAGAAAGCAGAGTGAGTCGTCATGTTTTATTAAACCCCATGGATAAGTTCCGTCTACCAACAGTCTTCAAGAGTAACAACCAGAAATTATATCACCATCAATGGTTTCTTCTCACAATTATCTTTTTTTTTTTCAAGATAATTTCTTTCACAGAGAATGGTTTGAGCTTCCATTTTTAGCTAAAATATCACAGAAACTGATTCACACTGCACAAGAAAGCTGAGTCTCTTCTTCCTTATGTCAGTCTTCCCAAAGAGTTACAGAGACACAAACAGGCAACAGCTACGGGGATGGCTCCTTTACTGGCTCTTCTATATGAGCACACCAACACTGAGATAATGTCCTGTGCTTCCAAAGGGGCTTTCTTTCTTTTTTTAGTTTGAAAAGAAAAATGAAGTTATTCCAATGACAAATTCCGCTCACAGATTCCAGTGGGGGAAAGCCAGGACACCTCGGGATGCAAGCATCTGAAATGATAGGCTAGTCTGGTGTTCTTTGTTGGCATGAATGATTACTATGTTCCTCCCATCTCTTAATTTTTGCCTCTCACAAACTCAAGTGCAAAAATCCCAAAGTAACCTAGCTTTTGACCATGTGTTAGCAATTTAGAAAAGGAACCTACTGTCTCAGTCACCTACTGTATTGCTGCTGTAATATCCCAAAATAAGCAATCCTGAAGCTTCAGAGGCATGGCACAAAATGGATTAATTACATATTCACCCGAGATTCTCCCGGGATCAGTGGTTTTAGAGTCTTAGTTGTAACAAATGAGGTTTCCCATAGACAGTGCAGGTGCTAAACTTCAGATCAGCCCTCCAGCTCACACAGATTCTTCAACAAAGACAGATGGGCAGAAATTCTACCAAAGATCACACAGCCCAAAACAAGAATGACAATGTATGCACTGCGTACTACAATACATCTTTGAGCATTTCAAAGTAGCCGACTAAGGCCAAATTTCATGCAGGGATGGGGACATCTGTGTGCCACAAACAAGGCTTTGAGAACACAGGAAGTTTGCCAGACCATACAAGAGTCTCAATTTGAAAACGTCTCTTAGTTCTGTCTTATGCATGAAGTTCTAAATTACAGATAGACTGTCCTACCTAAAATCTGAATTCCTAGACAGTCTACCAAAATGTTCCATCCTGATAGGGGTACAGAGGGAAGCAAAGGACCAATGAAGCAAAGAACACACACACACACCAAACACAAACCAAATCCACATGAGTCTTAACTCTGCATTGGCTTTAACTACCAAATGCACCGTTTTGATCTTGTAGTGGAACTTCCCTTACTTGGCTACTTGATAGAAAAAACATATTAACTAAGCTCTGGTCTGAAATACTGAGTCCTGTTCCTCAGCCTTGTGCAGCAAAGCTGGGGCTCAGCATGAATTATGTAATGCAGAACAATCCGTTATGCAGGCAGGAAAGCAGCAAGGGCTACAGCTTCCAAAGCACAAAATTCTACCCTGTAACAATGGCACTGCAGAACAGGGCCCAGAAGTTCACCAACTTCTGACAGCGTATCTATTTACTGTTGAAGGAAAGGTTAGAATCCTGACTTATCTTTAGAATATCCAAAAATGATGGTACCAGGCACTTTCCTTTACTATTTAAAACTTCTAAGCCAGAGAGACAATTCAATTGTTTAAACCACAAGGACTTGAATTCAATTTTCAAAGCCACATTTAATAAAAAAGGAAAATGTAAAACCATGTGTGGTGGTTTGAAAGAAAAAGGCCCCCAAAGAGAGTAGCCCTAGGAGGTGTGACTTTGTTGGAGTAGGTGTGGGGTCGTTAGAAGAGGTGTGTCACTGTGGGGGTGGGCTTTGAGGTCTCATGAATGCTCAAATACCACCCAGTGTCTCAGACCACTTCCCACTGCCTGCAAAATGTAACTACCTCTCCAGTATGTCTGCCTGCACAGCACCATGTCCCACCATGATGATAATGGACTGAATCTCTGAACTGTAAGCAAGCCATCCCAGTTAAATGTTTTCTTTTCTAAGAGGTGCCGTGGTCATCGCGTCTCTTCACAGCAATAGAAACCCTACCGAAAACACCATGTATGGTGGTGTGCTTGCAATTCCAGTAATGGAGAAGCAGAAACAAATGTTGGGGAGACAGAGAATGACAAACAGGTTAGTTCAAGGCCAGTAAGAACAGCTTTCTCAAAAACAAAGTAGAGATGGATAAAGGGTCTTGATGATCAAGTGTAAGGACCTGAGTTCAGATCCCAAGCACCTACATAAAAACCAAGACATGCCTGCCACATGCCTATAACCTCACCACTGTGGAGGGGTGGAGAAGAGGAGACAGAAGGACCACTGGGACTGGCCAGCCAGCAACCAACCTAGCTACAGATTCGGTACAACTGTCTCAAGGGATACTGTGCACTGGCGCACGGGCAACACATGCTCACACATATAATCACACATCACACATGCAAATACTACACACATGAAAGGAAGGGAAAATGTAGATAGGGCCTGTCTTAGAGTTTCTATAGCTGTGATGAGACACCATGACCGAAAGCAACTTGGGGAGTTTCTTTTGCAGACACTTCCTAATCACATTTCATCACAGCAGGAAGTCAGAGCAGAAGAAACTCAAACAGAATAGGAACTAGGAGGCAGGAGCTGATGCAGAGGCTATAGGAGTACTGCACACTGGCTTACTCCTTTTGGCTTGCTCAGCAGCTTTCTTATAGAAACCCAGGAACACCAGCCCAGACTTGTCCCCATAGACAATACTGGGGAATAAGCCCTCCCCCATCAAACACTAATTAAGAAAATGCCCTACAGGCTTGCCTACAGCCCAATCTTATAGAGACATTTTCTCGATTGAGGTTACCTCCTCTCTGATAGGTCTAGCTAGTGTCAAGTTGACACAAAAAATAGCCAGCACGGTGATTGAGAAACAACACACAATGGTATCCTCTGGTACATACTTGCCCGCATCCCCACACCCACATACAAGTATACACATAGGCATGCACACCAGTCCTAAGCAGCAAACACAGAGCTCGCTCATCCTTTTATTTATAAGGCTATACATTTCACAGTGAAATCATCTCTAAGCAGAAAATAGATTCTATTCCCACACTGGGAATTCAAATCCATATGAATGTCAATTTCAAGATGTGATTTTTGCACCCAGTTCTAAGTTTCAGCAGACCAGGGCCCTGAGACAGAATATTCCAAAGATTATAATCAGCTGTCAAAATATACTCTCTCCCCAGTTCTTCTCAACTGGAATTGGAGAGCTGTCACCAACCGGGCCTCAGTGAACCTACATGGACAAGTTCTCGTGCCAAACTAAACCACTTCCAGAATGTATTATTCATTTCAACACACATTTCTTGGCGTGTGTGTGTGTGTGTGTGTGTGTGTGTGTGTGTGTGTGTGAGCTGGTCAACATCCTGGGCTCTCAAAACACAGACATAAGAAGTATGATTGCTACTCTTAAAAAGAGATGAGATGTGACAGGCACCGATGAGAGAGACTCATACATAGAGGGAGCACTGCGAACTCGTCATGAGAGAGCCAAATATGGCTCCCAGATGCGCTCTATTTGCTTCATCCGGGTTTTCAAAAGAACTTTGAGCCAACATTTAAAAATTGGTGAAATTCATGTCTTTAAAAATTCCAAGCTTTTGTGGTTTCTTGAACTTGAAAAGAGCTAATGGCCCTGGATCAACATTAGCACACACCACGTGGCCACAGCAGATCAGACTCCCTTCTTTTTGAATGTGGAAAGCCCTTACAGTCGACCCCAGTCTCTACCACTCCAAATCCTTCATACAATCTCAGAACGTGAGCTCATCATGATTGCTATGAAAAATAATTCTAGCAGAAGGTATTGGGCATGACAAGCAAGGTCAAAGAAGACAGGGTTCTCATAAACACATTCGAAGGCTGTAACTTGATTCCCAGCTACAAAGAAATATTCACAGGAGCTCACAAAACTAATTCTAGACATTTGTTAAAAGAAAATAACCAAACAAGTTCGCTAAAATATACATACATAGAAGGACATTCATCAAAACCATGTATAAAACATGGAACAAGTGAAAAGTATGTAAATGTTCATATTCAAAGCGTGAAAACATACTATACAGCGACCAAAGCAGATCAGGTAGCCATTGTGATGTTTAAATAAATATATATGTGTTTAAAATTTTTTCTTAAGTCCACAGACACAGCAGGCCACAGAGTTAACCCCAAAATGAAGAGGCAGAGACAGGCAGATTCCCGAGTTTGAGGCAGCATCATCTACATACTAAGTTCTGGTTTGTCTGGGGTGTTTGTTTGTTTGTTTTAAGGCCATGATATTTTTATTAGGCACAAAGTTCCACAAAGTACTATTATACAATTTCTTTTTAGTAAGAAGAAAGTATTTGTGTGTGTGTGTGTGTGTGTGTGTGTGTGTGTGTGTGTGTGTGTAAGCATGAATAGATAGATAAAAATACAAAGTTAACACATACATTTCTCTGGGATAGAATATTAGTCATGTGCATACATTTTCTTTCCACATTAACATCTTTCTGTATTCTACACATTGTTTAAATGTGAAAAAATGAGACAAACAGATGATAGATTGATATAGATCAATGGGCGGATGTATGGGTGGATGTACAGATCAACTATATATAATAATCAATAGTTATATAAGATCACAATGGCATTTGAATTTTTAAAAGATTGATGTATATACTTTTTATTAAAAAGATAAACTACACATGCTCCAACACCAAAGAAAGTTATTTTCACAACCTAAGCCTTGAATTCTTAACCAAGGCACACAGACTGAAGCAGGCTGATAGCTGGGGGAGAAAGTGAGCCCACTCCATCAGATGGAAATTCCAAGGCCTTGCCAAGAATCCAGGTGGTTAGATACCGGATCTATTTAAATCAGGCCAAAGTGGTGCCTCCCATGGCCACACCACATAAGCACTGCTGCTTACATCTGGCCAGAATAAAGGCATGCTAAGACCTCCAACACAATTAATTCAATATTTTCTCCACAGTTCAAAATGCTGTAACAACTGGCAGACAACCATCTTAAATCATCACAGAAAAGTCAGACATATGGCTAAGTATATTTAATATGTTTTAAAAATAAAAAGTGGATTTCCTCGCCAACAAGATCTTAGGCAAGAATTTATGTAAAAATCATGTCTAGTTTTTAACCCTCTGAACATTTCAGCAGAGATTCCGAGTACCTGCACAGAGCAAAGATTCTACAATACACAAAACAAGGATGCTTCCTACAAGAAACACATATGCAGCGAAGAAGACAGTCAGGCAGATTTACAATTACAAGGCACAGGCATGGAAAACAGTACCAAGGAGGAAGGAAGCCAACAGAATTAGTGACATAAATCATAAGGAGCAGGCGCCTATGGCAAATAAACAGAGATGCTTGAGGATATGTCTTAGCACATTCTGATTTCTGACTGGCAAATTTGGGAGAATGCTTTTTTTTTTTATTTCTAGAACTATCTTCAGGGAGATCACTAAGCATATCGTACTGTGTCTGACACCTGTCTAAAACATGTACTTTCACGTTAATCCCCAACAGAAGGACATGAGGGCCCCAGATATTTGTAATGTGGAAAATCAAGGTAGCCAGGTAGAACCAGCTTGATGTAAGCTTGAGCCTGGCTGTCAGGGACTAATGTGACCTCTCATGGCTAGGAGGAGAATAAGATAGTACACCCAAGCAAACTCTCTAACCCAAGACTCAGAAAAGTTCAAAGGCATTATCATCACTGGTCTACCATTCCTAACTCAGACTCCCAGTCTCTCGAAGACGAGATACCTCAGAGCGGGCTTTCTCAACCCCAGCCTCAGTGATAGTTTTGATAAATTTCTTGTACATTGCAAGTTGTTTAGCAATTTTCCTAACCTCTATTTAGTAGGTGTCAATATCACCCAAAGGACTAGGCACCCCAAAGGACTAGGCACAATTCTACCCAGTGAAGAACTACGGCCTTAGGGGAACTCAATGTGCAGGGTTTCTACTTTTCCACTAAAAATTAACACAGCTGATTATGATTACTGACATTATCTCGTGTAGTCCTCACGGTCACCATAGTAATTTGCTTATGTATTGCCGTGACAAAACAGTGGCCAAGAGCAACTTGAAGAGAAAAGGGTTTACTTGGCTTATAGGTTAGGCCATCACCAAGAGAAGGCAAGGCATGAGTCTAGAGGTAGAAACTGGAGGAGAACTACAAGCTGGCTTGCTCAGCTACCTTTCTTATACATCTATCTTCCCTGGGATAACTGCCAGGAATGGGGCAGCCCTCCCCCATCAATCATTAATCAAGGAACTGCTCCACAGACAGGTCCACAAGCCAATCTGATGAAGACAATTTCTCAACTGACACGCCCTCTTCCTAGATATGGCTAGGTTTGTGTTGAGTTAGCGAAAACTAACTATGGCAGCCACCCTACAGCATAGGCATTACTCACTTTGTCATCTGAGAGCTGACGTTCTGCCAGTTAACAGGGAAGAAGACGAGACTGGACTTGCATCCGTGCAGACTGACTTCAAACCTACATAACTAACCATTAAGCATCACTACCTCCCCAGACATTTTTAGGTATGGGAGCCCAGACATGGTAGCAGAAAAAGCAGAGAACCTTGGTGGTCACAATCTCAAGGATCACGGATGATGACACTGGCCTGCCCAGCACCAATGAGGAACCTGCCATCGCTCCAAACTTTATCACAACCTGGGACCTCAGAACAATCATTAGGACTGGCTCCTCATCCATGTGTATAGATGCAGACCTCCAACAAACACATGGGAAATCTACAGGCTTCCTTCCTACTTGTCTGAATCAATCCTGCAGAAAGAGCACATGAACCATACAGAAAGGTGAGGGCTGTTTCTAAACTTGAAAAGCTCCCACAGAGAGCTATGTACCAAAATCTCCACTCCCCACTGGAGAAAAAAAAAAAAAAAAAAAAAAAAACAACTTTCTTCTCCCTAAAGCATCTTCAAATGGGGAACAATAAAAGAAGCCAACACTTTCTGAGCATTGACTCTGTGCAGGCCCAGAGCCATGTTCCATTCTCAGACTCTTATTCCTCCATCGGCCCTACAGAGTGTCTTTATCATCTCCATTTTCAGAGAGGCGATCATGGCTCACAGAGGTCCGTGCCTCCTCACGCCCAGCTGCAACATTAGCCAGACTGAGTCTAAAATCGTAATTACAACACATCAATTAATTGCTATTTGTGGATTAGTCTACAATCAGATTGAGTCTAGTTAATACTGCATAGAGCAATAATTTTTGAAGCATGGCTTATCATCAGTATATAAGCAAGTGCCTTTTTAATTGCACCATCATACCACTGTCCATAAAGAGAGCTGCGAGCCTTGTTTCCCAACAAACTCAAAGATTAGTCTTACTGCAGAAAACATTAACGGTGCCTCTATTAAAAGCACACACAATCCACTCTGCTACACTAACAGTAGGCTTGATACCTTAGCAATGAGAATATAATTGTCTTACATAACTCGTTCTCCCAACACTAGAGATAGTTACAGAGAAGGCACATAGGGCGAGCCAGCAGGAAGAACCTCTCACCAACCACAGGAGCAGTGAAAAGGCTCACAAACTTCCCTGATGTACTCAGCAAGGGGCTGTTGCCCTAAACCCAGAATTGATCCCTCAGCAATGTGACTTTTGTAAACACCTGGTTGACACCTCGCCTCCACCTACTCCTGTTTTCTAGGACCACCTCCCAGATAAGCAATTCACATTGGACTAATCCCTGGGGAGGCTGTGAGAGGAGGACTGCCTTCAGTCTGAGGCAACTTTACTGGCCACATAGGCAAATTTGAGCAACAATGAAAGAATGTTCCAAGAAAATAAAACTTAAAAATGCTAATCTCAGATGTGCTCCTAGAAATTCAATTTAAGATACACATAACGGAAGACAGACTGAGGTCAGTGACTTGGGCAGTCAATGAGTTCCTCGGGTAGTTCTAGTGGAATAAAGTCTCATTTTATAGATCAACCACCTGGTGACCCTAGGTATTGCCACCACAAAAATCCAGCATTCAATTAGCCTTAAAATCAAGAATCTCCTTCTAAGATGGAAAATGCAAGTTAAGTACAACTTTATCTTTGACCCCAAGAAGATTCTAGCATATTCCATTCTCCTATGCTTGGCAGGAGACAAAGGACTAAATGTATTTCCTATAAAAACCCATAATCCCAAGTCTGATTGAAATGGGCTAGACGTGCTGTCTTCAATAATAGTTCTGAAGCCCATCTAACTCTATTCAGCTCCGGTCAGAGAGGGATCATTAAGAGTCACACAAAACTTAATGCAGACCATCATGAATTATCCACATTTTCATAATCTGCAGAGACAACTGAGCTCGAGAGCTACATTCTCATCCTAAATTTGACAGTAAACAACAAATATATGAACAAGTACTGCACAGCAAGCACCCTCGGTACCAGGGAAACAGCATCAATGAGGAACCAAACAAACCCCGCTCTCTTGGAATTTATATTCTACAGGCAACATACTTAAGCGATCTGCTTATTCCAGAGTCAAACGAACACAAAAGGGAGGACCACAAAATGACAAGTGTCATGGACTTCGTTTGAAATCATGTGTCAGAGGAAACTGTTATATGCCCAAATCCACAAAGTCCCCCAAAAGCCAACAAGAAGACCGAGTCCCGTATGTAAAAGCAAAGAGCCTTTATTTTATGCAAGTTTGTAAACTCGGTCTCTCCGCACGTCCAATATATTGGAATAAACGGAGAGCCCACGAACTCAGTTAGAGTTGGGTTTTATAGTAATAAAGGTAGGGGTGAGGGGTTTCTGAGGTTCAGGACCCCTGATTGGCTGCATTTGTCTGGGGTGTCCTGGTGAGTGTGTGCTGGCAGGTGATCCTATCTACAGCAGTTGGAATGTTAGGCATTTCCTTTGGATGGTCTGTTCCGGGTGGTGCTCAGGTAATCTTAGTTTATGGTCCTTCCTGCAGCCAGGTATTGCTGCAGGGTAAACTACTGAGACTCAGGCCTCCATTAAACTTGTGGATGGCTGAGTCCTACTCTGGCAGGTGATAATGGTTGGAAGTAAAGAACTTCCTTTGGGTAATCTGTTCATATTTATCTTATCATGGCTGGCTCTACAGAAACCTCACTGAGAGGGTGACATCTAAGAAAGGCTTAAAGTTCATGAAGGAGCCAGTCTGACAGATGTGTAGGTGACGACCTGCATACTGGGCAGGGATAGAGAAGCGATGTCAAGAGCCAGATCACACAAGCCTTGGAAGTTTCCCTATGAACCTTACCTTTGCCTCTGAGATGGGGACTACAGGAGTGAGCGTCAGTCATGGACTGCTCTACTATTTAACTACTGAACTAGAAAAGTAGATGATCACTATTTTAATCATAAGAAACATTATTTAAATACATTTTCTAATTGTATTTCATGCCTACAGAAAAGTGAGACGCAGAACACAGCAGAGCTTTCCTAAGAGACCCAGACTACAAAGCAGAAATCAACAGACAGAGCCAACCTTGACATCCATGGGCATCAGCTGGGGAACCAATGAAAAGAAACCACAACAAACAATACACAATGCAGACACCCATGGAGTGCAGCTCGGCAAAGCTCCGGGGCCCATAAGAGACGTGGCAAGGTTATGGTGCGTGTATACGCGAGGACTACAGCCAGGCAAAGATTCGCTCACCTACTTTTTAAGACATGAATGTCAGCCCTTAACAAATCTGACAGCCTTTATTCTTAGTGTATACAAAATTCAGCATATCCTGTTACACATATATACACACTCAAGGAAAGGACCACTGACATCACAGGGTGATGTTGTGCATTAAATAACCACTGTTTATAGAGCAACATCCTTCATGTAAACCCCTGTGGTGAGGAGATGTCAGAATGTTTTCTCTTATAAACCACTTAATTCCCCTTGGTGGATATCATCAATTCTGCTATCCGAGACGAGCGGGATACTGAATGCCGACAAATGCAGCGAGCCAACTGTATGCCACTGCCTCATAAGGTCAAGTTAATCTATTTTAAATGCCAAAGGGTGGTCACAAGCAACAACACACAGCTTGGGCTGCCTGTCCTTGCACTATTTCCTTCCTATAAAAGCCATGGAAGTATTCCTCAAAATAAACTAAAAAATACGCCTCTGAGAAGGGTCTTTTGGCACCAAGAACAAAAATAGACTGATTTTTGAAAGTTTAAGTTAAAAAAAGATATATAAACAGAGTATAATTTAAGAGTGAGAGAAAGGACTGGAGCTGTTTTTGTAGCAAAGAGTCTATTTGCTGGTGGTGAAGATAAATAAATAGATCCTGTTCACAGAGAAAAAGCCTCAGTAAAACAGAGGTAAAACATCACTCGCAGATGCTGGCTCAGAGCAGAGCCCAAATGACCTGAGCAGGGAACCTCTGCCTGCTGAGCATCTGAATTTTAAATCTAAAGACTGTTTAAATTTCAGTTACTAGAGTCAACAAGCAGAAATACTTGAATATAACTCATCAGGCTTTGACAACCGTTATTGCCCAGAATAAACTAACAAATACTGGGAGTCAGCTAACTGGAAGAACTGGTGATGGGTGAATGCAGTAGGATTCTAAATAAGAAAGGATGGAAAGAGACGGAGAGAAAAAAGGCAGAGACCACAGCTGGCCTAGCTGCACACTTATCTGAGACCATCACTGGGACACACACCCTCTAATCCCAGCACTCAGGAGGCTGAGGTAGGCAAACCTCTGTGAGTTCAAGGGCAGCCTGGTCTACACAGAGTTCCAGGTTAGCCAGGGCCACACAGTGAGACACTGTCTCAGGAAACAACTCTTGGCAAGAAGAAACCATGGGAAATGTCCTCTTAGGCAGAACACATTTCAGTGAGTACCTATTTAGTGAATGCCGGGCAGAGTTTTAGGCACTGGGACTGAGGTGAGTAGAGGTGGGCTTCTTGTTTTCACAGGAGAGAAGGACACAGAAAGAGCCAGGCCTTGTAAACCGGTGACGACAACACGGCAGGAAAGGGGGTGCCCCTTGACTCAGGGTTGTTACCATCCATGCTTACAGTGGTGTCCGACAACAGCTCAGACTGGACTAAGAAAGCCAACACTATGCGCCTCTTCCCAGTTCCAGTTCTGCTACAAGCCAAGGTCTCCCCACTAGCACCAAGATCTGAGGAAGAGGGTCAGCGAGGCAGCTCAGCAGGGAAGGTGCTTGCTGCTAAGGCTGATGACCTAAGCTTGATCTCCAGAACTCACACAGTGGAAGCAGCAAACTCCCTCCCTCGAGTTATCCTCTAGCTCCACAAGTGCACCATGGCACACTTGTGCATGCATTACACACACACACACACACACACACACACACACACACACAGCGGAAACCAGGAGGAGGACATGAGGAATGAACACGAGCCAATGAGCGACTCTTTGAAGACTCAGTAGTAATAAAAACCACTGGGCATGAGAGATCCATGGCTGCCCTTGCGGCACCTATTTCAGTCAGGGGGGGCTGTAACTTCCACGCGCTCCAACACTCTAGCCTCTGCAGACGCCCGCACTCACATGTATGTGCCCACACACGGACAAACAGGCTTAACTAAACTTCAAAAAGGAGGGAAAAGCCAAGCACAGCTTTGCACACGTGTAATCCCAGCACACAGGAAGGTGAGGGCAGAAGACTTCCATACAGCCCGGCTACATGGTGAGTTTAACAGCAACAGAGCAACACAGTGAGACACGGACTGAAGAAACATGGGAAGTCAGGTAATGTATGGTTCTGTGGGTGAAGAGATTCACTGCACACACCTGGAACCCGGAGTTCAATTCCAGAGAAAACAATGGTAAAGAGTGAACCAGACTACACAAAGTTATCCTCTGCCCATATGTGGCATACGTAGGCTGTGGCATGCACATGTCCCCACATACACATCCCACAAACACACACACAAAATACATAAATAAACAAAATAAAATTTTAAAAAGCCAAGAGAAAAAGGAATCTTAAAAAGGGGTTGATTGGAAACAATCTGAGAGAAAGGATGCAGACCAGGCATTGGCAGGCAAGGGAAAAAAAAAAAAAAAAAAACAAGAAAGGCACACAGTGCATTTTGAAATGAAGGGAAAATGGTCACGGAATTATTTTAAGTGTGCTGCTCGTATATTCCGATTCACCAACACAAGCACATAACACCAAACCAAAACAGAGGAATAAAGCCTGCACCCAGAACATGTCCAGCTCTAGGAGGCACAACCCCCTCACCCTATGGTGAGAAAGGTTTGTGCCAATGTTTGAATTTAAATTGTGTCTTATTTATTCTCATACTTGCCTTAAGAAGAGAGTGGAAGGACAATTTCAGTTCCTGAGTAATTTGCAAAACCACAAACTCATCCACAAAAATATGAAAAAGCGTGACCTATAATATACTCTTTGAGAAACTGCAATCAGACCATTTTAAACCTCGAGTCTGAGTCATTTGTGGCCCAGAGTTTCACGAGAACAGTGGCTCTGAAGGGAGGCAGTGGATCCTAAGGGAGGCAGTGGATCAGAAGGGGAGGCAGCGGATCCTAGGGGAAGCAGCGGATCTAAAGGGAGGCATACCCACTTACACCTGGCACTGAGAAATTTTTTTAAATCCACAGAGGTGACTTTGCAATACCTGCCACACCTTGTTCTGGAACAGAAGGTCACCACCTGCCTGTCTTCCCCATTTCAAGCTATATCCTAGGCCAATAATTCAGAAAACTCCCTTGGGGAGCCCCATGCCCAAAGTTTCCAAGTCAGAAGCACCTTGGGAGGCAGATTTCCATTCCTGATTGCTTAGATCTGCTAGTTGGGGAACTCCAATTTCAGACCCAGAATCCCAGGCTCTGGAATGGCACTGGGCTATGCTCTCCTCTACCTCTGCTATATCAGCAGGGCTCTTAGCAAAGCTACCCAACCTCTCTAAACCCACGTTTCCAAGATCTGAGTCAAGTTCAGAGGATTAATGAAGAGAATGACCACAAAGAGCTAGGCTGGCCGGCCTGACAAATTCTGTCTTCTAGTTTTACTCTGGTGCTAAGGTGTGAACCCAGGACTCACATGCACTAAACACACACTGGCCTGGCAAATTCCAATGTGAGAACTTAATAAAAAAAAACTAGCTACCTCCTATTTAACATTTCTGTAATCACTTTCTTTCCCTAAAACACTAGAATGATTAAAATTCAACATGGACATGATTAAAGACTGGCAAGGATAGAAAATAACCAAAACATTCATAGCGGCTTGGTGTGGAACAGTCAAATGTGCACTAGAAACAAAAGCAAAATGCACACTAGCGAATACTATGCAGCAATAAAAAGGGAACCACAGCCGGGCGATGGTGGCACACGCCTTTAATCCCAGCACTCAGGAGGCAGAGGCAGGCGGATCTCTGTGAGTTCGAGACCAGCCTGGTCTACAGAGCTAGTTCCAGGACAGGCTCCAAAGCCACAGAGAAACCCTGTCTCGAAAAACCAAAAAAAAAAAACAAAAAAAAAAAAGGGGGGGGGGGAACCACAGAAGGAAATACACAGCATGAGATCTCCAAAACCTCCTGGGTGAGAAAGACACCACAGTATATAATCAGTAGTGAGCAATCTGAATACAAGCCTTATGTGAGAGGAACCAGCACTTTGCTGGGAGTTGATTAACTGAGAAGAAGTGTGAGGGGAATTTCCAGGTAATGGAAATAGTCTCTATCTTCATTTAAATGATGGGAATGTGAGAGGGTACATGTGTCAATCACATGCCAAAAAAAAATGTGTGTAGATGTCTGTATATATCAGTTTAAAAGTTTATTTAAGTTCTTTTTTAAAGATCTAAATTCTGCTATAGGTGAATAATATGCACATAAATCTAACTAACATATGTATATTTACAATATTTTTAGGCATTTTATGACCAACAACTGCCCTCTACACTGAAAATGAAGAAACTCCAGCCTAGTGGGTCCATTTAGTCTGGTTCACCATCCACTCCTAGTCCATATGCTACCATATACTATAGACTACTTTGGTTCACAAGTCTCTCCAGAGAACTGCCATGCAACAGAAAGAGTACAATCTTCTCACACAAGACTGTGACATTTCCACACAGACAAGTAGTACCCAGAGTAACTGTGTCCCTGCAAGGAGCTAACTGGAAAGGGAAACCCCATAAAAATATCATTTCTTCCCATGGGCCACCATTATCTACCTGGTACAATAGGACACAGTAACAAAGAAAGTCAGACACAAATAAATCCTACAATTTAAATCACTTTGGAAACATGAAAAGGAAGACTGTTTCCTAGGGCCTTCTTCACTGTAACATCAACATTGGATAAGTTAACTGTGCCCATGTAATTAGCACACGCAACAGTATTCATAATGCAGTGGATTCCGAGCCACTCCTAGCCCATTACAGGCACGTTCAGAAGCACAAATCCACTCTCCCTTGTGAACACTTCTGTTGGCAAAAGATAGTCCTAAGGGAAGGAGCTGACTCTTGGAGGCACTACAGAAACTGTCAAATCCACAGGCATCTTTCCCCAGCTACAGTGAAGCAGACAGACAGACAGACAGACAGAGAATCTTTGCTAAGCAGTGGAAGAACTCAGTTTCAGGCAGTTTTTTGCCCACAAGTTTTAGGACCCATTAATCACCCCAGAGTCCCTACAGGATGAGAACTCTTTCTGCTAAGTGGCCCTGAACTCAAACCTAATGGTGCTCCCAATAAATGTCTGACATAGTATTTTCTCAACGGCTCTACCAACTCATAATCACCAGGGTGACTGGCATTAAATTCCGAGCTGGGATAGCTAAACGACTGCTCAAATTCCACACTATGACAACAACGATAGCTCGCTTCTACCGAGCACTCGACGGTGAACCAACACTATTCTGCACACTTTCTGTTACGACTTTTATGAGAAACTCATAAGGAACGTATTCATTAGGCAAGGCCAAATAGCAAGACCAGCCCCTGGCTCCCAACACGACTGATAGGCCCAGCTACTAGGCTACCCACACACATACTGCAGCCCGGCTCAGGTCATCTGGAAGAGGCCTGCTGCTGAGAGGAATGGCTCAGCCCAGCCTTTCCTTTGACACATTTCCTTCAGCTGCTGCCATCCTGACAGGAACATATGGCAACTTTTCAGCACATTCAACTCTGCCACCTCCTCTGGTGCCTTCATCTGGGAGAACCTGCGTCACTGCACTGGGGTGCAGGAGGGATCCCTTTAAGCACTGCAGTCATTCTCCGATGGCCAAACAGAGAATCAGCCCGCCGCTCAGACCAAACTGAGAGTGACTAGCGTACCCCTGCCAGGAGGCATCTAAAGCATCTTGACGGAATCCATTTCAACCCTACAGACTTCTGGGGGAGGAATTTGCGTTCCCCTACCCCAAAACTCAATCCCTAAAAGTCATCCCCAAAAGTCCCTCCTCCTCCTTGCTTAACAGAAAAGGCTCATAAACTTTTAGTAGTCCTGTGACCTTGGGCAAATCACTTACTGAAGGTCAGTGCCGGCTTACTAATTATAATATAGGACTTACAAAACAAGTCGATCGTACAGCACTGCTGTGAATCAGAATGAGATAACGCAATTAAACCACTTTCCAGAGAGGCTCTCACACAAAGTACGCTAACAATGAACTGTAACTATCAACAATCATCTTCAATAAGGACGAGGGTGCAGGAGGAGGAGGAGGAAGAGGCGGCTGGGTAAACTTGGACTAGATTCGCGCCAAGAGCTAAACACCCCTTCCCCCACTGTAGGTCTCCACAAGGAGGAGACACAGACGTCACCCCGCTGTGGGGTGAATGCAGCCTCTGCAGGCGGCCGGATTAGGAGTCCCCAGGGGGTCATAACCGAGCCCACCTGAAGGGGTGGCAGGGTGACAGTAATTTTGTGCTGCGAGAGGTCCCATCAGTCACAAACAGACCCTTTTCCACGACCAGTTTTGGGAACATAAGCAGTGCCAAGAGAAAACGCAACCAGCTCCGTGAGCTTAAGCATCTCATAAAGGACCGGGGGAAGCGTCCACCTTTGCCCTGCCCCAGTCTCCCAGATGCCTCAATGTGCAGACGAGGCTGCGCAGCACTAACCAGGCAGCTGCGCTGAGAAGTTGGCCAAGCCGACCTGGGAAGCATCTCCGCTTTCCAGAGCAGCTCCAGCCCCTGCCCGCCACGCAGGTGGGCGCGCAGCCCACAGTCTCACAACTTTGCGCGTCTCTGGCCGGGGCCTCAACTTTGGCTCTCGGCATTCAGTGCAAACGGCGCCCCCTCCGGCCGCCCCTCTTTTCTTGGGCGCCCCCCCCCACAAAGGCACGCCCCGTCTTACCTTGTCTGACGGCTCTGAAGGTGACGGCCTCCTTGCAACTGTCGATGACTCCCAGCACGTCATAGCGGGGCAAGCCGGACACCCGGACCCCCTGCACCTCCAACAGCAGTTCACCTTCGGCCAGCTTCGGGCCCTCGCCGCAGCCGGGGAGTCCCGCCACCTCGCCTGCCGCCACCGCCCCCACATACAGAAACTCCCCGTGCTCCGCGCCCCCCAGCACCGTCACTCCCAGCTCGCCCTGGGGTCCTCGCTTCACGATGCACTCGTGAACGCGGCCAGTCCAGTGGTTCTTCTTCTGGATCACTTTCGACATGATGAGTTTACAGTCCCTCCTCAAAAGGAAAAATAATAAAATAAAATAAAAAACTGCTAAAACGAGAGACAGGTGCCCCCACAGCACGAGCCCCCGGCGCGGCGGGCTCACGGGACAAGCATCTCTCCGAGCGCGGGAGCGAGCCACTCGATCCTCGTCGCCCGACTCACTCGCGTTCTCAAGCCATCATAAAACAAACTTTCCGGGCTCCGCCGAGAGCCCTGCACGGGCGCCCGCGAGCTTTGTTTGCATTCCGGTGCCTCCGGGTCCGCGTTCCGGGGCCGATCGCGCTCCCGGGACCAGAGTCCACTCCGGCGCCGCCCGGGCCCGCTCTCTGCTCGGCGGCTTTCTCCACACGCGCCGCGCCTGCTCCGCGCCGGCCGGCCGCTCCTCAGCGCGAGGGAAGCCCTTTCCAAGCTAGTTGCCGGGAGCCCTGGAGACGCGGCGGCGCGGGGCGGGGGTGAGGGGACGCGAGGGAAGTGGCCGCGGCCCCTTTAAGCAGATACAAAGGCTCGGCTTGTTTGGTTACAGTTCATTCTACTCCGCTCGGCGGAGCGCGGCGGCCGGCTGGAGAGGAGACGCGCGCGCATGCGCTCGGTGGCCGCCCGCAGGCAGGCCCGCCCCACTCCTCCTCCTCGAAGGGAGAGATTCCAACGCGCCTCCCGCGGGGTCCTAAGGCCGACCCTCCATTGACGCCAATTTGCTCCTCTCCCTGCACCCCTGGAATTCCTCTTCTCCCCGTGTCGTCCGCTCAGACAGACCCGTTTGGGGAACACGTGTGCGTGCCCCACTCCAGCTGTCTAACTTTTGGAACACAGAGAATCCGGCTTTGGTGATTGCAAATCGTTTCAAACAGGTGGGGGCTGGGAGACGAACTCAGTGCCGGTCTCACTCTCGTGCCTGCGGTTTCCTCGTCGCCCTCGGCCGGTGCCTGGCCACGCCACCGCTCACGCGGCTCCTCAGTCTCCCGCCACATTCCTGCGCCTGCTCCCGCCCAGGGGTTCAAGTCCACACGCGGAGCCTGGCTCTTGTCTCTGTGACCCTAACGACCCGAACCAGCAAGTCCCACACACCCTCTACGCGTCTCTGTCTGTGCCCATCAAACGCACCCACACGTGCGTTCCCACCCTTAAACTTCGGGGCCAACTTTTTAGGACGAGGAGAAAACTGCCAGAGAGTGAGAAAAGCCAAAGGCTAGCGTGGCCTTCAACCCAAGAGATCGCACTAGCCTCTCATTGTCCTTCTAGCAAAGGGGCAGCGGCCAGCCCTCTTTGGCTTCTGGAGAAGCCGAGAAACCGAAAGACTGCTTTGGGGACTAAAGATCACCGCAGGGTGCGAGTCCTGCACACGCACGAGCGTGGGCCACCCCGGAATTTGCCGCCCTGAGGCGGGATGCAGTGATCTGGGCGCTGGCGAGGTTGGGACTGCCTCCATCGCCAAGAGGCCGGCGCAGTAGTGGCCCAAGCAGTTTCTTCTGCCTTTTAGTGATTTCCAAAAAGTTCCTCTTTGGTCACAGAGTTGAGAATCTACTAGATCAAGGGAGTTGCGTTGGAGCCACTTAGGAGGTGAAAATGCCTCTGTGGTGGATTGAAAGAAGTCTGAAGTTCAGAGTCCTCAGGCATCACCGGAGTGACAGTCAGTAAAGGGACCTCTCAGAGCTTTCACAGCAAACCCCCCACAGTTGTTAGGAATAATACATGCGCACTGGAAACTTGCAAAGCAAACAATTGTATGGCGGCATATAAAACTTCAGTCTGAGAATTAGAGGTGGGGGATCGCAGTCCTTACTGCTTGAAGTTAGGGGGTGGAGATAATCCGTCTCTCTAGAACTTTCAAGATACATGCATATATTTAAGCTCTTAAAGCCTTGTTTCTAGAGTGCTTTTCTAAGCTAATGAAAATAAAGGTCTGCTTTTTCACATCTATAATCCGGGCACTTGGGAGGCTGACGCATGGGGATCAAGAATTCAAGGCAAGCCTTAGCTACATATCAAATTCCAGGGTAGCCTGGACTCCACAAGACCCCATCTTTAAAAAGGTAGGGGGAGGTGAAAAAGTCAATACTCCCCTGATTATCTGGGAAAATGAGAGGAATTTCATGTCCAGCCTCTAAGGGATTTTGTGGGGTTTTTTTGTTGTTGTTTGTTTTTCAGTGGTGATGGTGTTGGGGGGCTCTTTTGGGCTTGTTTTGGGTGTTGTTTTTGGTGTTTTGTTGTTATTGTTTTTAACTCTTAAAGCACTGACAATGTCAAATGAACAATCCCTCAAACCTAACTCCCTAGCCCTAGCAGAGATCTAGCCATCAGAACCTCTAAGACGTTCTAACTGGCTTTTTGTGGCTGTGATAAAATGCTATTCCAAGTCAGCGTGGTTGGGAAGGGTCTATTTAAAGTTAAGACTTACAACCCATCATCAAGAGAAGCCAGGCAGAAACCTAAGCATAGACCATGGAGGAATGCTGCCTGCTGGCTTGCTTCCCCGGAATTGCTTGACTGCCATTCTTCTACAACCCAGGCCCACCTGCCCAAGGATGTCATCCTACACCGAGGCCTGGATGCTCCTATATCAGTTAGCAATCAAGAAAATCCTCCACAGACATGCCCTTTGTCAACCTGACTCACAAACACATTGCTGTTAAACCATAATCTTTCCTTTCTTGGTCCCTAAGGCTTCATGCTAATATTAATATCACAATCTAAAATGCACTTTAACTTTAAAAGTCCCATGTCTTTAAATTGTTTTAACATTTTAAAAGTTCAAGGGCTCCTAACAAAGTTAAAAAGATTTAACTGCAAAGTTAAATCTTTCCTGAAAAATCAAATCATTACAAACTCTTTTTACTATTTTGTGTTGGGCCATGTTTGTAACTATCTTTTGCCTGGAATAAGATGGACTGAACACCTATTTTCTCTGATTTCAAGACTAGGTCTAACTCATTCTGCAGCCAACGACAGCTTCAAACTCACTCTTCCTTTCCTCTACCTCTAGAGGACTATGATCACAGAAGGATGCACCAAACCTGGATTTTTAAGGATTCCCTTAATTGGTGTTACAATACAATACTAAAGGCCACCGATTTAGCATACCATACAAACATACATCTTTAATTTTTTTCTTAATTTTGTTTTATGTGTATAGGCACTTTGTATGTTTGTGTATATGTGTGTACTGAATGTATGTTTGTGTACCACTTGAATGCCTGGTGCCCATGGAGGCCAGAAGAGGGCACCAGATTCCCTGGAACTGAAGGTACAGACAGTATGAGTTGCCCTATGGGTACTGGGAACCAAACCTTGGCCCTTTCCGGGAGCAGGTAAGGCACTTACTTGCAGAGACTTCTCTCCAGTTCAGACAGACAGCTGGGTTTTTCAGTGCTGGATTTTAAACACCCAGCATTGTATATGCTAGACACCTCCAATCCACACCTAAGGTTGTAAGTGTGGAATGACCAGGGAGAAGGCAGACCTGGGAGCTCTGAGGGCAGTATGGAGGAAATCAGTGCAGCCAGGGTTGGAAATTTCCAGGTACTGAGTTTCACATGTGCCTACTGACTCTTCTCACTCTGTTCCACATGGTCTCATTCCTGTGCCCACAGTGGAAGCAACTTCAGAGCAGAAATTATATCTCTGATATCCAACCTTAGAATTCTTCCCAAATATCACGGTTCACGGCAAATGTCCTGGTGCCTTAGTTAGGGTGGCTAATGCTATGATAAGACATCATTATCATGAACAGTGTGAGGAAGGAAGGTTTATTTCAACTTACAAACTCTCAAGTCACACCCCACTGCTGAGGAAAATCAGAGCAACAACTCAAAGAGGGCAGGAGCTGATGTAGAATCCATGCAGGATTGCTGCTTGCTGGCTTGCTCCTCATGACTTGCTCAGCCTGCTTTCTTATGGCATCCAAGACCACCAGCCCAGGGGTGGCATTGCCCACAGTGAGCTTGGCCCTCCCACATCAATCATCAATCAAGGAAATGTACCGCAGGCTTGCCTACAGGCCATCTGGTGAGAGCGTTTCTTCACTGAGGTTCCCTCTTCCAAAATGACTCTAGCTTGTGTCAGGTTGCTCTGAAACTAGCCAGCACAATTGACCCTTTCTCAGCTTGACACAGAAACACATCGCTGTTAAACTAAAACCGTTCCCCCTCATTCATCCACAATATCTCAAAATTAATATCGCAATATAAAACAGTCCAACTTTTAAAAGTCCCAGTCTTTACAAATTAAAACACTTTAAAAGTTGAGTCTCTTTCAAACACTCAAAGAGTCTTTCAAAATTCAAATTCTCTAAAATATTTATAGCATCTTTAAAATATCCAAAGTCTCTTCAATGTCTCTCAACTCTGGGCTCCTGTAAAATCAAAATGAGTTAAAAGCTTCCTTACTTCAAGAATGAAGGACCATCTGAACAAAGCAAAAAACTCCAACAGCAAAAATAATTCGGTGTTTGATTTCTGGGACCCACTCAACAATCCTCTGCCCTCCAAAGGGCTTAGGACAGCCATTATACTCTAGTTCTGCTGTTCACCACATACAGCTTGTCTCCTAGGCTCAGGCTGAATCCACTCCATACCCATAGCTGGCGTTGGTGGTTGTTCCTGGTATTAGCGTTTGCAGAAACTCTGGGGACACTATTATCAGCTGGGCTGCACCTTCACCAGTAACTTCTCCTGGGATCTCTTCACAGACTGATCCTACTGCATGATGCCAACTTGCAATCTCTCTCCAAGGCCCCTGCAATCCTCAGGTTTTCGCTGCTACTGAGGCTGCACCTTCACAGATGGCCTGGCCTGGCCCCTTAGGTGCCAAGCCTCAGCTGCTCTCCATGACTCCTTTGTACCTTCAAAACCAGTAAAACCTGGGAGACTCTTTAACAATACCAAGTTCAACTGTCAGCATGAGGCGCAGCCTCAGCCACGTGGACCACTGCTTCTATGTGCTGACCCTGAGGAAATATTTCCTAGGAGATTTTGATGGTAGCAGCAAAGCAAAGGTTTCCCTTTGGTGGTTCCGATCTCCTCTAACTCTTCAGTTCCACAGATTCTTAATTCAAGATCGTGCATAAAAAGCCTTGATAAAGCCTTTAATTCCCTATGAAACTTCACAAGCCAAGCTTCCATTGTCTGTATTGCTCTCAGTGTTCTTCCAAGCTCCCATAGAACTGAGCTCTGAGCACTCAATGGCCTTCCCAGGCCAAAGTTTAAATGGTACCATAATTATTCCAAATCAGTCTGTCACAGTAATGCTCCTATGACCTGGTATGAATTTCTGTCTTAGGGTTTTTTTATTTTTTGAACTTTCAAGTCATTCTATCTTTAATAACCTGCCATTAATTCAAAGCATGAAAAACAAAGTTAAGAGTGTTCCTTTTACCGGAGATGCCCATTACGAATAGACTCAATCCTGTGGTGAGCTAGGATTCCAAACAGTACCGGAAGGCGTCATTGCTCACGGATTGAGGCTTTTGGTTACTGATAATTGGCCTGGGGGCGGGTATCAGATGTAATTAACACACTCTAAGAGAACAGAACGCGGTTGCTGGGTCATGAGCACCTTGAAGCGTTTCTTGATGGTGATTTGGTGTCTTGAGTATTTGTCATCAGGGGAGAACGGAGCAGGATGGGCAGAGCAAGTCTGTTGTCCCATAGGGTCAAATTTCTTCAACATATAGACGCAGTCTCCCTGTTTGTTGAGGTAATACTAGAGAAACATGACTGCACTTCAGCAGGAAGACGCCAACCTGTCTGCTTTTTATTGTTATGATAATAGAACAAAAGCAACGTGAGGAAGAAGTGGTTTATTTCAGGTCACACTCCAAGGCTAAGGAAAGTCAGGACAAAAAAATCAAACAGCACAGGAACTTCTGATCAGCAGCCATGCAGGAATGCTGCTTACTGGCTTGCTCCTTATGACTTGCTCAGCCTTCTTTCTTATGGCATCCAAGACCACCAGCCCAGGGGTGGCAACTGCCCACAGTGAACTTGGCCCTCCCACATCAATCATCAACCAAGGAAATATACCACAGACTTGTCTATAGGCCATCTGGTGAGAGCATTTTTCTCACTGAGGTCCCCTCTTCCAAAATGACTCTAGCTTCTGAAAGGTTGACATCAAACTAGCAGGACAAGTAGGGAGCTTTGTTGAATGGATATATGAATGAATGTCCAAAGTATGGCTTTAAATTATTTGATACATGCTAAGGACATTAGACTTGAAGGCTAAAGCCAAGGTTATTTAAAGATTTTGTTGTTGTTTTGTTTTGTTTTTTAAGACTGGATTTCTCTGTATAGCCATGGCTGTCATAGAACTCTCTCTGTAGACCAGGCTGGCCTAAAACAGATCTGCCCGCCTCTATCTCCTGAGTGCTGTGCTCAAAGGTGTGGAGCATCGCTGTCTGACTAAAGATTGTTTTTTAAGAAGGACTTATAGCTGCCACATTTTAAAGTATATTTTCCTTAAGCAAATATAAAGAAAGGGCTCTAACATCTTAATGTTTCTTACTTGTGCCAGAAATTTAGCAATATATTCTGCTGCAAAGAATGATGCCACAAACCCAGACTTTGAAGCTTACTGTGTACGCCAGGACAGTTGTGTGTGTTGTTATGTTTAATTATTACAGCAGTCAAGTGAGGTGGAAATAACCAGAAATGGCCTCAGTTTGATCATCCAGCAAAGTGAAGGCAGGAATTGAACAAATCTGCCCAAGAGTTTTGAAATAACAAAGCCAGGCATTAATCTAGAGGCAAAACCCAAAGACCATGTGCGCAGAACACTTTGCTATGAGACTATAGATGCAAGCTTTTAGTATATTTAGGCAAAGCTTTGATGGAAGGGCCTCTTGAGTCTGCCAAACAATGTATTTAGGTTAATTTAGTTCTCCCATGTCTTCCTATCTGTCTGAAGGAATACAGTGTTCTACTCTGGGGTGTGCCTCTGAGTCTTCTGAAGACTGTGTACTTTACAGGAATGCAGGGAGGATAGATTTGCAAGCATTTCTGCAGAACATAGGGATCTGAGAGCTGAATACAATGCAGGTGATGGACAAAGCCTTCTTATACTGTTGACACAGAACATTTCCCCTTCAAGTTTTCTTTCTTTCTTTCTTTCTTTCTTTCTTTCTTTCTTTCTTCCTTCCTTCCTTCCTTCCTTCCTTCCTTCTTTCCTTTTTTTCTTCCTTCTTTTTTTCTTCCTTTGAGAATGGATCTCACCATATATCCCTGGTTAGCCTGAAACTCTCTGTGTAGACCAAGCTGGTCTCAAACTCAGAGTTCTACCTGATTCTGCATCCTAGCTACTTGGATAAAAGCTAGGTGCCACGTGGCTCAGTCTCCTCTTTGTTTTAAAGTTGTTTGGTTTTTTTAAAAAAATGTGTTTATGTGTATGCCTGCATGCGTTTATGTGTACCATGTGCATTCATGCACACATGGAGGCTAGAAGACAGAATTTGAGCCCCTGGAATGGTAGTTACAAGGAGTTACAAGATAGCAGTGTGTGTAAATGCTGAAAATCAAACCTAGGTCTTCTGCAAGAGCAGTGAAGACCCTCAACGGCAGAGCCATCTCTTCAGCTCCAACCATGAACTCTTGTTTTAGTTTGGTTTTGGTTTTTCAGTTTTGGGGAGTTGTTTGTTTTGGTGTTTCTTAGACAGGGTTTCTTTGTGTAGCCCTAGCTGTCCTTTGTAAACCAGTCTGGCCTCAAACTCAGGGATCCCTTGCCTCTGTCTCCTGAGTGCTGGGATCGAAGTTGTGTGACACCAGACTCAGCTACCAACTCTGAACTCTTAATAAGACCGACTAGAACTAAATGAGAGTGAACTGTAACAACAGGCTCACCACAAACCCAGATCTGACTTCTATATAGCTCTGTATGCTATAAGAAAGAACAAAACATAAGTATGAAGGATCATTCTTTTCTTCTGCTCCTCCCAAATTTGTTTCTTTCTAAAGCCTTGAAGCTATGAAGAAAAATAGTCACAAAAACAGTCTGGGCTGGGAGGAGAAAACTTAGGCTGGTTTGTAGGCATGTCTTTGGGGACATTTTCTTTTTCTTTTTTTTAAGATACTTATTTATTTATTATGTAAATAATATTCTGTCTGTGTGTACGTCTGCAGGCCAGAAGAGGGCACCAGATCTCATTACAAATGGTTGTGAGCCACCATTTGGTTGCTGGGAATTGAACTCAGGACCTTTGGAAGAGCAGGCAATGCTCTTAACCACTGAGCCATCTCTCCAGCCCTGGGGACATTTTCTTAATTGCCCATTGATGTATGAGGACCCAGTCCTCTATGGGTGGAGCCATCACTAGCAAGTAGCCCTGGGCTATAGGAGAAAGCTGAGCCAACCAGATAAAGCAAGGCACAAAGCACTTTTCTCCCATTATATCTGCTTCACTTTCTACCTCTAGGTTAAATTCCTGCTGTTTGGAAAGAATATTCTCAGTGTCACACAAAGTGAAAACATTCTAACAAAGCAATTTCTTTTTGCCAAGTGGCTATGCCATGACCCTAACCAGGCTAACCAGGACACACCTGGGTTAGAGTTTATTCTAACTCTGGAGGTGACAGTTTCTAGAGAACCATCTTAGGGGTGTACAGAGCTTGGGAAGACAAATATATATATATATTTAATATGGGGGAGGTTTGTGGAATATTGGCCATTAGTGGATTACCTGCCTTTGATAGAAACATTTATATAGTTTATAGAAATATAAATATTTCTCTTTATTATATATTTTCATTTTTTTCTTCAAGGTCAACCAGTATATGCTAACTTTCTGAACTCTCCAATAATAACATTTTTTTGTTGTTATGATAAATGACAGGATTGTTTAGTGAGAGCAGTCTTGAAGAGGGTCTGGACAAGCAAGGCTCCTAACACAGGCACTAACTATCTCTCCTATTCAACATAGTTTAAGGTGAGCCACCTTCCTGGGGAAAGGTCATCGGCCAGGAGACTGGCCTGACTCCACTGGAATGTTGGGTCTCCATCCAAGCCAAAGAGTCTATTCTCTGGACCATAAGATTTCTCTCAATAGGCCCTTACTGCTGCTGTAACATTCCTGAGAATGAACGTCTGAGAATCATTTGCAAACCAGACCAGAAACCAGAGCCTCTAAAACACTTCTGGCATCTCAGGCCTTTGGCAAAGATGAGGCTACCAAGAGGCCCAAGGACATTTCTGGCTTTTAGCTAAGAGACAAACAGTTAATTTTCTTTTATTTCTGGGGTCTTTTACCTTAAACTGCCTATATAATTTCTGTCCTCCTGTAACTGACATATGAAATCAGAGTTAAGACTGATCTGGATTTTCCCAATTGAATATGGCAGCCAGGATATCTCTCAACTGGATTTATCTAGAAGACCCAAGTGCATGCATCGTTCCCTTTATATAATGTACAGATTTGAAGAGGAAAGAAAGTTCTCGACTGATGCCTGGGAGGAGATGTGAGGGGGAAGTAAAGGCAGAGCTATTAGCATTACAAGTCCTAGGCAGAAAACCACAAAAGGTCATAACAGAGGACATTTTGTTATTTTCATTTATTTATGTTTGTTTGGTTTTTTGGGGTTTTTTGTTTTTTCTAGACAGTGTTTCGCTGTAGTTTTGGAGCCTGTCCTGGAGCTGTTGTAGGCCAGGCTGACCTTGAACTCACAGAGATCTGCCTGCCTCTGCCTCAGGAGTGAGGGGATTGAAGGTGTGTGACACCACCACCTGGCAATTTGTTTTTTAAATCTCCAAATCAAAGTCCATTGGAATCTCTTGATGGGCTCAAAAGAGTATCCATCTATTGGACTTCTCATTTTCATTGATCTCAAAGGCTGCTCTCCAGAAAGGCTGAAACCAGGATCTGCCCTTAGGCCCTTTGATAGCGGCTAGAAGCTGTAGCACAAATTCTAATTGGTCTTAATAATAAAAGCCCAGAGTCAGTTATTAGAGGATAAAAGCTGAAAGATCAGAGAAGCAGAGCAGCCAGCGACTAGTTATATTTTTTGTTTGCTTGTTTTTGTTTTTCAAGACGGGATTTCCTCGTGTGCTTTGGAGCTTATCCTAGAAATTGTTCTGTAGACCTTGAAATCACAGAGATCTACCTGCCTCTGCCACTCAAGTGCTGGGATTAAAGTTGTTCTTACTTCTATCAAGTCCTCTGAACCAGATGAGATGCTGTCTCTAGGAATTCTCAGACTGAATGGGGTATCCTGTAGCTCCAAGTCCTCTGACTGAATGCTGACTCTATGAAACCTCAGACTGAATCCTGAACTGCAGTCTCCTCCTGCCTTACATTTCCTTGCTCAGCCATATGCCTTCCCATCTCCACCTCCCTAGTGCTGGGATTAAAGGCGTGAGCCACCACCACTTGGCTCTGTACCTCTTTCCGACTGATTGAATCTTGTGGAGCACAGGATGGCCTTGAACTCACAGAGATTTGTCTGCCTCTGTCTCCTGAGTGCTGGGATTAAAGGCGTGTGCCACACTGCCTGGCATCTATGACTAACTAGTGTGGCTAGCTCTGGCACTTTTAATGACTATGTAATATCTAGATAAATAAGCCTACACATTTTAAAATAAACTTTGATTAGACATATATTTTTGTTCTTTAAGTCACTCTTGTAATTGTTATGAAGAACAGACTAGTAACTCCATTAATAGAAGTGAACATTGACCTTATTTCATTATATACATAAAGTCCTCCACATGCCTTATGTAACTTAATCAGGCCTTTATAACTTGATTAAGCTTTCCAGCTTTCTTTTTCATTCTAGAAAAAGCATCCAGCCTTCTTACTCTTCATAGGAAAGTCCTGCTTTAATAAAATATTTCCATTTTTACATCATTCTAATGTTTTTTTTTTCTTAATACCATAAGAATTTCCTCCTGGGAGAGTGGAAATGGGGATGACTTGACTATGTCTATTCCCTCCTGTAACTGGATGTTTCTCTCCTACCCACCAGTTACCAAATAACCACTCTGAAGCTTAATATTAATTACAAACTCTTTGGCCTATTAGCTCGGGCTTTTTATTACATAACTCTTACAACTTAACCCATTTGTATTAATTTATATTTTACCACAAAACTTGTGACTGTTACCTCATATCTTCTTTGGTAACTGCTGGTGTCTCCCTGATTCTACCCTTTTTCCCCCCAAATCTCTTTTTGGACTTCCCACCTGTCTATTCTGCTTGGCTATTGACCAAATCAGCTTCTTTATTAACCAATGGTAAAAAAAAAACATATTCACAGCATGCAGAGAGACATCCCACATTGTTGAAATAAGAGCGGTGGGGCTGCATCCCCAGCACCCCGGCCGCCTGCTAGCTCATGCCCGAAATAACAACACACAAACTGTATTCAATTAAACACTGCTTGGCCCATGAACTCTAGCCCTTACAGGCTAATTCTCATACCTGGACTAGCCCATTTCTAATGATGTGTGTGTGTGTGTGTGTGTGTGTGTGTGTGTGTGTGTGTGTGTGTGTAAGCACCCCAAGGTGCGCTTACCTGGAAGATTCCAGCCTCCATCCATCCTGGGTCAGAGCTGCCTGGGAGAGCGGAGCTTGGCATCTCTGCTCCAGAGAGCAGAGCAGAGTCTGACCTCACTTCCTCTTCTGCCCAGCGTCCTATTCTGTTTACTCCTCCCACCTATGCTTTAACCTATCAGGGCCAGCCAAGCAGTTTCTTTATTGCTCAATGACCTTCCTCCATCACCACATCATTTTCCCTTTTCTGTATAATCAAAAAGGAAGGTTTTAACTTTAATATAGTAAAATTACATATAACAAAACAGTTATTAAGTAAGAATTACAGCTACAATATTTAGTCTATTTGTATTTGACAAAATTAAAGAAAATACTCTATCATCTATCCTATCTTTGTGAGTCTAAAGTTTCATATCTAATTTATATTTTATCATAACTAAGAAAAGCTATAACTATAACTATTTAGTCTTCAATTCCATCAAAGACCCCAGAAGGCTATAATATTACCTGGGAAGTACATTGTAAGCAACTTCCAAAACTCTAGAAATGACAGTGATATCTGGATGCCTGTACAGTCACCCCAAGTTCTGTAACATTGGGGCATCCCTATGCAGCCTGCAGAACTAGAGTATCTGGCAGATTTTTCAATGAATTAGGAAATTTGAAGGACTGTCCTGTCTATTTTGACAAAATTCATCAGTCACTTTCTTTTATGTCTTGCGGAATGTCAGGCAGACTCTTTCATGAAGCAGGAACCCTGAAGAACTGACACCTTATTTTGGTAAGTTCAGCAGTCATTTTCCTGTGGGTCTTGCATGTCCAGTTTATACAGCACATTGTCAAGAAGTCTAGGCAAGAGCAGTTTCTTGCCCAAATGGCTAGCCTTGCTACATTGAAAGCAAACTTAATAAGAAGCCCATCATCATCTTGAAGTAGTTGGTACTGCCAAGAGCAGACATCTCTTACTGTCAAGAAAAATCTAAGTTCTTAAAATATTTTAAGTGTCATATTCTGTAGATTTTTTGAGTGTTTGAAGATTACCTATCTATTTGAAATATATCTCTGCATATCTAAAAAACCTAACTAACATGACAACAAGTTTGACTGTTATAAATGACTATTAATTTGTATTTCTTAACAATACATTACATTTATAAATGAGCTGCATGAACATTATGCCTTAAACAAGAGTAGAAGTATACAAAATTGACCTTAAATTTGTATCAATAAACCAAAATCTATACCAATGTAAAGTATTTTAAGATTAACAGGTTTTTGGATTAAAGTAGATTTAATAATCTACGCTTTTTAGCATTTCTATATAGTATTCCCCTTTTTTCTTTAGAAAGAGATTGACTGTGACCATTAACAGTTTAAAGCCAATTCCCTTTAAATAAAAACAAACGTTTATAAACAATATTTTGGGGATTTGGACATTATTTTTTATACTACTTCCTGCTGATTGAGGGTACTGATAAACTTATGGGGATCCTGAGAAAATTTACAATTATGGTTAAATCTTGGCTGTAGTTGCCTTGAAACTATTCTGGATATTGGATCACCCAGGTCATTGCTCCCATGTAGACTTCTCAGGGGGACTTACTTAATTATACCATATTAGCCTGAGAGGAACCCACAGTTTCTCATCTTCTATGGAAACAAAGCAGAACCTTTTTCCCAATGCAACATATCTTTAAACCCAAATTTTTAAATCAAGAAACCTCTATGTTGGTTCAGCCTAGCAGCCCCCACAATCAAATGTCTCTCTGCAGTCAGCTCATTAATAACTAAAAAAATTAAAAGAAAGCACAATAGTATAGATAAGCCAGACTCTCTGTGTTTTCCATTTTATGTAGCTTATTAAAAATTTTTATTACTCTCTTTCCTTTTAAGAACCTCAGTTTATTATCTATAAATTATTCATTTAATCTATTTCTCTATCTATCCTTTATCCTCTCTCTCCCAAGCCTATGCATATTTATCAAACACATTGTGATCTGTTTAGAGGCATTTTGTCTGAATCTGGCTTTATTGCATATCTGTAATCATTTTCTGCCCAGGAGAGTTTTTAAAATGCTAAGTGGGTGTTACTAGAACCAAAGCCAAGGCTTTGGGTTTTGGCTTCACCTCATTTGACTTTCCAACATGGCAGCAATCCATTGCCAACTCTAGTATTTATGTTCACTACCCCAACTCTAGGGACACAGTGGGTCCACATTGCCTTCCACAGTGCGCCCAAACAGCTTGTAACACACTGCCCACAAATGTAGGCTTTAGAGACTTTTTGAGAGGCCTATTGAATGAGGTTAAGGATTCTCTGGGTCGGCCCAGGGAGTTGGCTCATCCTATCTAAGGAAATCCATTTCCTTATTTTTCTTGAAACTCAAGTTTATTCTGATTATTTCCTACTCCAGTCAAATCCCTTAGAGTGCAATCCTCCATCCCTTAAGAGGATTCTTGCATTGAGATTGAGAGACCCTTGTAGTTCAACCCACTCATCTCTAAAGAGAAAGTTCTTTGCATTCCTAGTTGCTCTCAATCTCTGGAATGTCCCAATATTTAGTAATAGTTTGCTGTTCTCCATAATGTTTCTTAACTTGGTCTGTGAACAGCTATGCCTGGTGGCCCTGGGACTTTCCTAGGCTCTTTCCCACATCATAGAGAAACTTTCTGTCCTGGAAGCATCACCAATCTGAAAGACCATTATTTGCCTGAGACCCTGAGGGTCACTGCCATGGGACCATGGGCCATGCCTCCTTCAAAGGAGGAGATTCAGTCAAACATTCTTCCAGATGAATTTGAAATCTGGGACCAGCGTCCAAATTGTTGTTTCACACAAACACAAAGAAAAAGTAACCTAGCAAAGCAATTTATTTTTGAAAAAAGGTTCCATGATCCAAACCAAGCTAGCAAGCATACACTGGGGTGAGAAGGTCACTTCCTTAATATTCTAATGTAGGTAGTGACTGTATCTTACCCGAATGATAACACCTCGCAATCTGACATGATCAACTAGTTCATAATCTCTCTCTCTCTCTCTCTCTCTCTCTCTCTCTCTCTCTCTCTCTCTCTTTCTCTCTCTCTCTTTCTCTCTCTTGTGTGTGTGTGTGTGTGTGTGTNTCTCTCTCTCTCTCTCTCTCTCTCTCTCTTTCTCTCTCTCTCTTTCTCTCTCTTGTGTGTGTGTGTGTGTGTGTGTGTGGTGTGTTAGCATGTGTACAGTAGAGTCAAATCTCAGGAATGTTCAGAATTTTGGCAAATAAACACATACGCAAGAATTTCAAAATGGGTAGGTTTATGGACTATTGGCCCTTGGTGAGTTTAGCCACCTTTGATAAAAAGAAACAAACAACACATTTTTCCTACTGCCTTGGCATCTCTTGATGATCGACTGTGTTCTGCAAGCCAAATAAATTCTTTGTTCCTCAAGTTGGTTTGTGTCCATGTTCTAGCACAGAAACAGACAAGCAAACTAGGACACAGTCTAGAGTAGCATTTTTTGCCTCACTCTTCTGGAAAAGTAAGGATGGGGTATAAGCTTGTCAGCTCTTCACAAAAAGTAAATCAAGGGAATTACTACATAGACCAGTCTAGCCTTGAATTCCTTCTTCCCCAGCCTGTCAAATAAACCTTAATTCCTGTAGAATGCTGTTAGGAAGGTTCATTAACGATGCCAGTATAAATATCTGTGTATAGTGAGGTAACTCACACTACAGTGCTGACACGGAGCACAGACCAACAGGATAGACTGAAGCCATTGGTCTAGGCAGATGGTCATCAGAATAAAGGCCATTTTCCTCGTGATCTCATGGAGGCATGATTCTCCCACTAACATGTTTATTTTTCTCACCAGGCAGACAGAAATGTAGTTGACCTTCACTGTATTTCACACAACTCTGTGTTGTGAAAATTATTTCCCCCCTTAGTACCTCAGTTGAGAACAAGATAAATAAAATATTATTTTTGTGACTTTTCAAAACATCAGATATGAGCTTCTATTTCAATATACCAGAGAATGAAGGCCAAGAAGAGAGAGGATTTAAACTTTTGAATCCTGATGGACATTCTGGTTTACTTCCATTAATCCCTTTCCAGAAATAAAAACTGGAAGATTTGAAGTTAGACTGTATGTCAAAGGAACAAAGAAAACCCAAAACTTTATCATAATACTCCTAAGATTTCCCAAATAGTTCAACTCTGTAAAATACTGTTTAAAGCAGCAGCCCCTCCTGCTTAATCATGCCTCTGAAGATGCTTCTGGCAATGCTGCTCCCTGCCTAGAGAACAGGATCTTTGCATTTTATTCAAATAGTCACTCTCTGTTTCTGTCTCTTTCTTGGTGTGTGTCTTTATACTTTTATTTATTGACTTACATACACACTTGTGCACTTTACTTATTCACTTTGATTACATACACTTGTGCAAGTGTACATATGTGTGTAGCATGTGCATGCCACATCGTTTGTGTGGAGATCAGAAGGCAACAAGGGTAAGGGTCCATTATCTTCTTTCACTCCATGGTGTCCGGGTATTGAACTCAGGTCAACAGATTTGGCTGCAGGAGCCTTTCTCTGCCCTCTGAGTCAGTCTGCATCATTTTCTGCTTTGTTGTTTGTTTTATTTCATTGGAGAACAGGATAGAGTAAAGGTCTTCCTTTATAGGCCTGGCTAGTGTGGTCCTCACCATGTAGCCCAGGTGACCTCACACTCTGAACAATTTTTCTGCCTCAGTTTCACAAGTGTTCGGATGACAAGCATGTGCTGTGGGAGGTAGGAGAGTGGACCCTGGAGAGTTAAGAGGAAGAAAAACAGGAAACAGCCATGCAGGCTGGACAATGTCCATGAGTGAGTGTACATGCAGGCTAGTCAGTAGCCTCTCTGTGGACATGCGCACTGACCACATCTCTCCTGTGATCCCCTCTCTTCTCATTCTAGCTCTTATGGCCTGGTACTTTAAAGCACCCAATTTGAATGCATATAGCCATGTATAGGAGATAGAGAAGACAAAAATGTATAAAAGCCTCTACCTTGTTTGAGGCTAGCCTGATTACATAGCAAGCTCCACGACAGCCAAGACTACACACAGAGAGATCCTGGAGAGAGAGAGAGAGAGAGAGAGAGAGAGAGAGAGAGAGAGAGAGAGAGAGAGAGAGAGAGAGAGAGAGAGGGGGGGGGGGGGGGGAGAGAGAGGAGGAGAGAGAGTAAGAGAGCTAGATATTTCACCACAAGGCTCTAGGGCATTACTTAAAAGGCGGTGAAGTAGAAGAGGAGGAGGAGGAGGAGGAGGAGGAGGAGGAGGAGGAGGAGGAGGAGGAGGAGGAGGAGAGAAGAAAAGAAACTTTGGGCTCTTAAGCATTTGGATAATTATGCACTAATAGCTCCTGACATAATAGACTCTTCCTAGTAAAGGCAGCCGCAGGGTCCCATTTCTTGAACAAGACTGGTGTCACCATCCCTCATCGCTGGCTTGAATATTTCTTTTATCCTATTCCCCACAACTCCACAAAAATTCGATAATTTAAACATAGGACATATTTAAATAGTTCTAGTTTTTATTATATTATTATTATTATTATTTTATTCTACATCCTGTTATTTCTTCCTCTTGCTTATTATGAATCTTTTCCAGATCCTTTAACAAAACAAAATTGAGAGAGGAGAGAAATATGTACTGAGCCCAAAGGTAGAATGCTTGTATTTTGAAAGTACAGTGTCATTGAGATGGCTCAGCAGGTGAAAGCCCTTGTCATGCAAGCCTGATCCTGAGTTCAAACCCCAGAACACAGTAAAGGAGAGAATCAGCTCCAAATACTGTCCTATGACCTCCAAATTCACAAATTTGTTTCACACACAATTTCAATCTCTCTCTCTCTCTCTCTCTCTCTCTCTCTCTCTCTCTCTCTCTCTCTCACATACACACACATACACACACACACACACACACACACACACACACACACAGAACTAGTCAGGTTTTCAATGGGCAACTGCTTTGAGTTTGGAAAAGATTTGTTTGGTAATCACACATTTACTAGAAGTTATGGCCATCATGGGTATAGCTGCACAAATAAAGACAGACAATGGTCCAGCATATGTCTCTAGAAAATGAAACAGTTTTTTTGCTTATTATAATATAAAGCACATTGCAGATATATCACACAATCCTACAGGTCAGGCAGTTATAGGAAGATCAAATTGAGCTATAAAGGACATGTTAAAAAAACAGAAAGGGATGAAAATATCCCCAGAAATAGATTGCATAATGCTTTATTAAACTTGAATTTTCTTAATGCTAATGAGAAAGGAGCAACAGCAGCAGAGAGACATTGGATAATATAAAAAAAAACTTCTGAATAATACAGCTAGTGTATTTCAAAGATATGTTGACCTCAGAATGGAAACCAGGAGATGTGCTACGTTGGAGAAGGTGCTTTGCTCTTGTTTCCACAGGAGAAGAAAAGCTATGGATACCATCAAAATTAATAAAGATTCGGTTTGAAAAAGGGAAGCATCTTGATTAAAGAAATAAACCACAGCTCTTCGGACAGTGCTGGCGCACGCCATTAATCCCAGCACTTGGGGAAGCCTAGGCAGGGAAGTTCAAGGCCAGCCTGGTCTACAAGAGCTAGTTCCAGGATAGGCTCCAAAGCCACAGAGAAACCCTGTCTTGAAAAACTAAAACAAAACAAAACCCAAACAAACAAAAACAAGAAAGAAAGAAAGAAAGAAAGAAAGAAAGAAAGAAAGAAAGAAAGAAAGGAAAAGAAAAGAAAAGAAAAAGAAAAAGAAAAATCGCAGCTCATCCACAGAGGTGTCAATCCTTAAGTGGTATGGAAACCTCATAAGCGTTGGGGCAGGGTTCTGTTCTTGCCTTTGCAGAAAAATACTTATCTTCAAAAAGTTGAGAGACCTTGGACATCTAGATGCCTAAAGAAGAAAAGGTAATTATCCAGAAAGAATCACCAAGCAAAGAGAAATCTGACTTATGGTACCAATATCCTCTGCAGGGTAAGATTTCACTACATAAACATGTATATCTCTCTATTTCTCAATATAATGATAGTCATGACTCACTTAAAAATCAAAACTGGCTTTTGAGTTGGACAGTGGCTATCCTTCTTCTCTAAATCCAAGCACACTTTTAAAAGAAAAAGTCAAAAAAAAGTCTCATATCAGGAGCCACTTGGTATGGGACAGAAAGAAGATAAAATTTAGGGACTATTATCAAAACTCTTCTTTCAAAAAGTTTTATTTCTCCCCATACCTATTTTTGTCTCTATGATATTTTTTGCTCAATACGTGTCTATAGAAAAAATGTTTAGTTTTCCATATGAACAAGAAATTTTCCTGTAGTATTCTTTGAAGTTTCCAGGAAGAAGATGGGACTCCACAACCATGATTCCACCTGGTTGATATGATGTCATTATGCTAATAGCACCAATTTAAGATTGGTTTTGGGTTACAAACTGCTCAAGATAATTCCAACTTGGCTAGCTGACATGTTGCACCTTCTTGGAACATTTTGGTCAGAATTTCAAATAAGAACTTCATAAAAACCCTACTGACTACTCAGAGTCCATCTCCAGTTATACCAGACAGTAATCTTGAAACTTACCATCATTTTAGTTTTTACAGAATGTCATAGAAATAACTTTGCCCCCATGACAGCTGGAAGTAATTCTCGAAAACAATGTCCCCTCTTCCATCCAAGTTTGTCCTCAGGGTTAGAGACATTTATTAGGGGTTGGTTATAAGTGGTATAGAATATAGGATTGGGAGTGAAGATGAAGTAAGTTCAGGGATCTTTTTTGATTCATAAAAAAGGGATTGAATGGGATGGGATAATAAGTAGATTAGATTATTACTTGTGAGCTATTATTTATAGACAATTTACATTGGTATAGATTCTTGTATATTGATACAAATTCAAATTATATTTGTTATATTGAATATGCTCTTATTTCTGTTTATAATATTTGTGCACCTATGCAAAGTTATTTTGTCATATTGTATGCATGCATGTTTCTATCTTTGCTTAATATATTTTGTGTATTGATACAATTTTAGGATCATATTACACTATACATTTCTACCTCTGATCAAGATATGCATACACTATTTACATTTTGAGGTCATTGTCCTCATTTGCCGCACATTTGTTTAAAGATTGTTTAATTTTTAAGTATGAAGCCTTAGTCTTTAAGCTATATAGGTATTAAGAATTACAGATCAATAGTCATCTATGTTAGACTAATCAGGATCTTTAGATGCATAGATTGTATTCTGCATAGGTAGGTAATCTTCAAACACCTCAAAGAACTGTAGAATATGGCATTTAAATAATTTAGGATTCTGTTGACATGAGACACAATTGCTCCTGGCAGTACATGAATCTATCCCTGAGAGAATATTGGACACCAAAGAAAGTCCACTTGAAGCTTGTTTTCTTCTTGGCAAAACTGGCCTTTGGGCAAAGAACTGCCCCTGCCTCAACCACTGCCAAAATGCATGGTGTCCAGACTGGGCAAGCATAATTCAAACAAACAAACAAAAAAAAAAACCTGCCAAATGTTGCCAAGACAGGGTAAGATTTTTTTTTTTTTCAAATCTTCCTGCCTCTGAAAATGATCTGTCAGTTACTCTAGGCTTTAGCCAAAGTTGGTTGCCCCAACGTTGCAAATGAGACTTTGGGTGATTTCCCAGGTAGCTGGTTGTCCCCATCATTTATTGTACCTTTTGAAGTTGTTTGATTGTATTTCCTGTTTACTCAAGTAATATTGTTTCCCTTCCCAGGTCTTCGATGGGGTCAAAGAGTAGATAGTTATAAGATAGTCATAGTTACTTTTCTCTCATGTCTTGGTCAAACCATTTTTAATATTAGACCTAAGTCTTATACTAGGATAGGATAACTATTGAAACATTTAGCATATGTTTTTCATGATATTGTTCATGATGGTTGTAATTCTAATTTTTTAAAAATATTTATTTATTTATTTTGTATACAATATTCTGTCTGTGTGTATGCCCAAAGGTCAAAAGAGGGCACCAGACCCCATTACAGATGGTTGTGAGCCACCATGTGGTTGCTGGGAATTGAACTCAGGACATTTGGAAGAACAGGCAATGCTCTTAACCTCTGAGCCATCTCTCCAGCCCTGTAATTCTAATTTTTATGTATTTTTTTTTGCCTCTTCTTTTTCCTGGACAATACTTGACATTTGTCCTTATTGTATATAGTTTTGTATTAGACTTAGAATTCTCTTATTTAGACAAAAGGGGGAGATGCTATGGGAACTCCTTCAGCCAATAGCCTTTAAGGTACTGGCCCACTTTGGGCTTGGTCTCATGTACTATAAATGCAGATAAAAAAGTGTGTTTAGGCCTCTTGGCTACTGGATTCGGTTTCAGTTCCCAGTGTATGCAGAGGACTGTGGATGGCTACTCTTTATGTGAGTTTATCCCCAGATAAATAAACCTTTGTTATACTCCATTCCAAGCTATTGTGGAACTCTTTTGTATGCCAACACACACACACACACACACACACACACATACACACACTACGCTCTTAAGGTTCTCTCCCACGTTTCCATGTGGAATATTAGTTTATTTATAAAATAAAAAGCAGTCTTGTCTTACTAGTAAACCAGACCATCCTGGAACTCATAGAACACCATCAGCAATGGTCTCCTGAGTGCTAGGATTAAAGGTGTGTGCCACACCATACTTGGAAAAAGCAGTCTTTTTTTAAACTTCTTTTGTCCATTGCTGTATCATCAACTCCCCTTTTGTAAACATAGGCCTATGCGTATTACTTGCAATAGCTGAATAATTCCCTGTTTTGAAGGTTCCAAGATAGAGTGAACCAACCCCTTTTAGCAATTATTCCGGATTTTGAATGAGACTAGAATAACAATTTGTAGTAGATTTGGGTTGCCAATGACAGACCCAGTCTAACTAGCTTTACCCAAACAGGAAGTGCATTACTCCACATAACTGGCAAGGCTAGCCAGAGAATGGCTCTCAGCACGTCTGGATGAAAGGCTTAAATGACACTGCCATGACTAAGCTTGACTGTAAACTCGGCGAGATTTAGGGTCGCCGTGGAAACAAACCTCAGGACATGTGTGTTAGTGGTTTTCTAGATTAGGCTAATTGGAGCAGAGAAGACCCACCCTAAATGTGAATGGTGTTCTCCTACTTGCTGGAGTCTCAGAATGAATAAAAAAGGAGAAAACGAGGGGCTTGAGAGATGGCTCAGTGGTTAAGAGCACTGACTGCTCTTCCAGAGGAGCAGGGTTCAATTCCCAGCACCCACATGACAGCTCACAACTGTCTGCAGCTCCAGTTCCAGAGGATCTGATACCTTCACACAGACATACAGGCAGGCAAAACAGGAAAGCACATGAAAAAATAAAATAAAGATAAATTAAGAAAGGAGCAAATGAGCCGAGCATCACATTCATCTCTGCCGGCGGACTGCAGACAGAGCGACCAGCGGCGTCAAGCTCCTGATGCCATGCCTTCCCTGCCCAATAGAATGTGGCCGCGAACCACGAGCCAAGTCCTTTCTTGCTTAAACTTCTGTTGTCAGCGTTTATCATAGCAACAGCACAGGTAACGAATACAGATGTCCTCTGCTTATCAGTCTGTCTCTTGGATCTGTCTTCTTTCACCCCCCCGCATCCCATCCTCTCTGGCTCTGTGAAGACTGACCTTGTCTGGTCTGTAGGGAAAGATGGCCAGAACAGCTTTCATAATCCAACTAAGGACGACAGTTTTCAGTAGGGAAAAGCAGTCAGAGAGACTCCAGTTCTTCTAAAGTAATCCAGTTGTTGAGAGTCAAGGTAGAAACTATGTCAAGGTAGAAACTAATTTGAGGTAGAAACTATGTTTTGGAGACTTTAACCACACCCACCAATGATTTAAAAACACCAGGGACTGGAGGTGAAGTTCAATGGAAAAGCAGCATCTCATCCTGTGTGAGATCTGGATTCAGCCCCTAAAACAGTTGTTGGCTATCTAATCATGACACCCTGTCTGTGGACATGGGGACAGTTGGGGAAACCTCACAAAGGGAGATTATCCTGCAGACTCTTATGGTTACTGTTTTATGCAACTATTGAAAAGTTCTGAGAATTGAGATGTAGTGTGAGTTTTTATTTTTTTTTAAATCAAAGCTGTAGTGCCTGGCCCACGTCTCTGCAGACATTTTAGAGATGCTCTAAAGCTGGCAACATTACAGTCTCAAGACCTGTGGATTGCGTTGGGTGGGCTACTCAGTCTAGGGGTTTGTAACCCACCCTGCAATCAGTTATTCCAGGGTCTCGGAGGGGCGCTACCTGGAAGGGAATGAGCTAAGACAGAAGAAGGAGGCCAAGCAGATTTGTCAAAGCCTCCTGTTTATTAGGGTCATGGTTGCTGCTTATATAGGCCCTGCATGAGGACTTGGTGGGCAGGGCACGGGATGCGCATGGTCCCCGTCATGTAGGCCAGGTTACATTCGGACAGGTAGGCTAAGAAGTCACAAGTTGCCTCACCTAGTTCCCTGGATAGCTGGAATGTGAGGCGGTTCCGCTAACAGATTAACAGTTAATTGGATGAGGGGCAGGTTTTCTCAATAGAACATAATTATGGGTGTGGGGTTCTCTTCAGACTCCCCAGGATGATTTTTAGGGGGGAAATGGCTCGTGACAAAGCCCTTTGCCATGGGAACCAGTCAAACACAGACCTTTAATATGCTGTATTACACCATAGAGCATCAAGTTCAAATGCCTCAATACGAATCTTGAGTTTCTATTAGGCTAAGCTGAAAAAGTGAAAGATGGTGCATGACACTTGAATATCAAGAACATCATTTTATTCATTTATTCCACAAAAATTGACCAAATATTTATTTTCTCAATTAGGTTAGGAACCAAAGACACGGAACTAAAAGATACACTGATGTTTCTGTCTAGAGCAGTGGGTCTCAACCTGTGGGTGATGACAGCTTTGGGTGTTGAGCAACTCCTTCACAGGGGTCACCTAAAACCATCAGAAAACACAGATATTTACATTACAATTCATAACAGTAGCAAAATTACAGTTATGAAGTAGCAACAAAAACAATCTTTATGGTTGTGCTGTGACCACACCATGAGGAACTGTATTAAAGGATTGCAGCATTAGGAAGGCTGAGAACCCCTGCTCTAGAGGAAACTTACCTTCAAATTTATTTAGACAACAAGAAAAAAAAAAAACAATGATTTGAAAGTTCACAAAGAGGGAAACCCAGGGGGTTGGAGAGATGGCTCATGGTTAAGAGCATTGCCTGCTCTTCCAAAGGTCCTGAGTTCAATTCCCAGCAACCACATGGTGGCTCACAACCATCTGTAATGAGGTCTGGTGCCCTCTTCTGGCCTTCAGGCATACATGCAGAAAGAATATTGTATACATAATAAATAAATATTAAAAAAAAAGAGGGAAACCCAGAGTGGTCCTAGAGGACTTCTCATTAGAGAAGATGGTACCTTGTGAACAGAAACTGTTAGAGGAGTTTCCTGTATCCTTTCCTGTATTAATTTTTTTGTTTTGGTTTGGTTTTGTTTGTTTTTCGAGACAGGGTTTCTCTGTGGCTTTGGAGCCTGTCCTGGAACTAGCTTTGTAGACCAGGCTGGTCTCGAACTCACAGAGCTCTGCCTGCCTCTGCCTCCTGAGTGCTGGGATTAAAGGCATGTTCCACCAATGCCCGGCTTTTTTTGATTTTCGAGGCAGGGTTTCTCCATAGCTTTTTTTGTTCCTGTCCTGGAACTAGCTCTTCTAGACCAGGCTGGCCGCCCGCCTCTGCCTCCCAAGTGCTGGGATTAAAGGGCGGTGGTGGCGCACGCCTTTAATCCCTCTATTGATCTTAACGGCCTTTTCTGAAGTCTGGGGTTGTGATCGCATTTCGGAGCTCGAAGGTGTGTTTTACAGTCATTCAGATCCTTAGCGAGTTAAAGCTGCCCACAGTGAGACTATGTGGTTCCACAAAGCTCATCTCTGCCTTCTAGTACAGCAGACCCCAGCAAGCACGAGGTGAGCTTTGGGAATAGGATTCAGGAGAAGAAGGCAGTGTGGAGTCTGGCCGACCTTGCTCCTTGAACTGCGCCACCCTTGGAAAACTGTTTCCCACCAAAATCATGCAGCCAGATAAATGAGGACTCCAGAAATAGGTATGACTCGCTCTCCAGACTCACCACGTTCCTAGAATTTCAAATTCATTTTCTATGGACTGTTGCCCAGGTGAGGAAAGACTTAGCCAAGCCCAGAGTGGTTATGAGCAATGCCTCCCAGGGAGTCGTTCCCAAATTTGGAGTCCTTGTCTTCTGAACATTTCTGACAGTCCTGACTGAGACACTCTGCCTGCCTGCCTTAGAGCCTGGTGAAGATTTTGGGTGCAATCTAGAACTGGCGAATTGAGCTTCCTGTTGGGAGGTACCGAGGTTTTAATTATTGAGTTAGCTTTCTGCTTTGCTGAACGCACAAGCTGGCATACGCTGGGGAATGTTTCTGCTTCCAGTCTCCCAGCATCTGCATTTTTCAGATGTTTGACCTTGATCTTTGACCTTGCCTCTAGAATTCAGACAGCGCTGGGAACTTGCAGCTGAGTGATGGAAGCAAACACTACACAGCACTTCTTTCTTCTCTTCTCTCCTTGGTCTTTATTTTAAAACCAGGGCTGCCCTATTTTAGACTTACTCAGCTTCCTTCAGTTACTAATTTTACTTTAGCATGTAGTCTTGGTATGATTTTATTTTTTTAATTGATGCCATTAAATGTAAAAATATTACAGCTATGCCATCCCCTTGCTAAGGCAAGCTGGCATTTCCTGCCACTGCTCTCCAGATGGCTGGGAACGGTCTCTAGGTTTGTGTCTTACAAACTTTTAGGATAAGAAAAGCCATTTTCGTTTCTCTCCAGCATATCTTACACACGTGTACATGCGACTGAAACCAAGTCTCATGACACCATACTAACCTTTCACCCTGACAGAAATTAAGGTGCATCTCTCCTCCGTTCCTTAACCTGTCCCTGCACAACCCGTGAGCTAAGTAAGGCCGGCTTCATGTTTTTAAGTGGGCAAAAAAATATTTCTATGGCGTCGTATTTGCAACATGGCATACAGTGTCATAATTCTCTGTGTTTATTATCATTAAGTCTTCACAGTAACTCCTCTTCGTTGTGATCAATCATGACTGTGATAGCAATGGTGACGAGCATTTCTTTCGTGTGTTCCCACTGCGCCAGGCATGCTGCTGAATGCTTTATATAGCGCATCTATTGAATAGTCTCCATTTTACAGGCAGAGAATGGGCCCCGTTTTGCAGACAAGGGAACGGAAACTAAACAAGACTGTCTAACTAGAAGAGGGTCGTACACCTAGGAAGAGGTGGTTGGGATTTGGGCCAAGGTTCTCTGCTTCCAGACGGATGGTTTTGGGTACTGTTCTCAGCCCACGACCTAGTGTGCTGTGTGGGATCGGTGCATCCTTGGAAACTGAGTCAGTACTGCTGCGCAAGCATGAATGATGGATACTGAGACAGCGGTAGCCTCCACGTATCTGTGCAAGCATGAATGGAGGGCACTGAGAAAGTGGTAGTCAATTGACCAAAATACAGTGCATAAATGCATGAAAATTTTCAATGAATAAAATGTGTTACTAAAAAAAGTTATGCTTGAGATTACAGGTATGCCAATTACCCTTACCTAATCATTACGTTTTGAGCATACTAAAGGGTACTTTGTCCCCAAATACATATATCTAATTACTGCATATGAATTAATGAAAATAAATCTTTAAAATTTTCTGGAGTTGAAGATATAGTTCAGTGACAGGGCACTTTCCTAGAATGTGAGAGACCCTACATTTAGTCTTAGCATAATAATAGTGATGATGATAATAATAATAATAATAATCAGCTAGTTCTTATGAGAATTTTACCTGAACTTTTAAAAATCCTCTAAGCTGGGCATAGTGGTATATGTTTTTAATCCCAGCACTTGAGAGGCAGAGGCAGGTGGATCTCTGCAGGTTTTTAGTCAGTCTGGTCCACACAGTGAGTTCCAGGACAGCCAGAGCTATGTAGTGAGGCCCTGTCTTAAAAACAAAAACCAAAATGTCAAGCAAAGCAAAACGTTCTAACATCATTAAAAGTGATAATAGTAAAAACAACACAGAAAGTGCTGGTGTGTGTCGTATAACTTACAAAGGATAAAAGACACAAGAGACAATGTTCAATCATCATGTTGACTCAGGTGTAGCCAACTCATGGCAAACTGGCCACGTTTGGTTCAGCCGTGGCCTAGCCCAAAAGCTTGAGTATTTATAAAGCATGAAATTTTGTTCTAACTCAGTTGTACAGTTGACAAGCGTGAATTTTATAGAAGACAATGTCAAAACAGCCAGCGCCCCACGCTGTCACACGATGCCTAACATGTCCTTAGATAAGTTTGCAATCTGTCTGAGCCCAAACTATCTCCAAACATAACACATGTATGACTGCTGTTGGTTATCGAAGAATGCTTCTCAAGGAGGTTGGCACTTAGCCTAAGAATGTTGATGATAGCCAGCGTGTACCTCATTCCTTCTTTCTCCTTGTGTGCGAACTGAGTGTTACTAATCGTCTTAGTGATCATTAAAAGCCAAGTGATACAGGTTTGGAGAGAGATTCATATTTCAAATGGCTTTTTATCTCCACATGAGGCTTCCTACATCCCAGGAGAAATATTCTATGAACACATCTTTGAAGTAGTTTCCAAAGGAGTAGAGCAATTTATAATAACCATTATGTAGGATTATATGGAAATTTAGGCTAAATTGCTATAGTTAGAGTTTTGAGGCTGGTCCCAACCTGGTGTTAGCAAGGACAGCCATGGGATCTTTGCACTGAAAGCATGTTTTTAAGAGGCAAAGGTAGCCTTTTCCTCTCTCCCTCCTCTTGAGAGTAAATAAGCTGTCACTGTGAATATCAAGACTGCTGTTTTTTCTTGTATTTCATAGGGCACACCTCCCCCCACCCTCCTGCCTCCCAGAGACTGATGGAGCAAAGTCTGACACAGCTCCCAAAGAAACTACACAGCTCCTGAGAATCCTTAGTGACCAAAAGGCTAAACTGCTTCGAGGCAGAGGCATATCCTCTCCCAGGCACAAGCCTCTGATCCACTGCAGTTCCTCCCCCACTCAACTTCGCCACCATAAGCAAGAGAATGACCCTTCTAGAGCCCTGTCCTCCGGCCTCTGCTTTTTCCCCCCTCAGCTTCTCCGGGGAGTTGAGGAACGCAGGAAAATAGCTGCAGGGTTTGGCTTCCAGTTGGTCAACCCTGATGCTAATTTCTCTATGGGACATTTTTAATCTCCATTCTTGGCAAGAAACTGCAGAACTACAAAAGCTGCCAGCTGCATGAAAATATGTTGAAGAGGGGGATGAGGGGTGTGGGCTGGGGGTGGGGGGTGGGGTGGAAGAACAGGGTGTCTAGCAGGGTGTCTGGGAGTGAAGGGTTTATCAGACTTCTTACACCTGCTTAGATAGTCTCATGTAGCTATCTACCAGAAAATTTGACTCACATTTTATCTATTGCATGAATATAATAAAAAAGGGCTGGGGGGGGCACCCAAGTTTTTTTTTGTTTGTTTGTTTGATTGTTTTCTTCTCCATTCTTTTTGTTTGAGCAGGGTCTTGTTATGATAGCCAGGCTAGCCCTGAACTCACAATCCCACCTCATTCTCCCAAGTGCTGGGGGAGTGTGCTTCCATACTAGGAATAAAGTTCTTTTTCTTATTCCTTATATTTCATGTGATGCCTCTAATTAGGCCAAGCACCCAGTGTTTGCTTAGTAGCTCCCAACTTCCTCATGTTTTCTAAAACATATACAAAGCGCCTACTGTGGACCAGATCATTTGCTGCACATTATAAATGGATTTTTCCTTTCCTCCATTAAATATGGTTTGTATAACTAATACATGGTGGTAGTTTGAATGTAATTGGCCCCCATAATAGGGAGTGGTACTATTAGGAAGTGTGGCTTTGTTGGGATGGGCCTGGCCTTGCTGGAGGAAGTGTGCCATTGTGGAGAAGGACTTTGAGAGTTCCTCTGCTCAGGATACTGCCCAGTCTCTCAGTCGAATTCCTGTTGCCTGTAAGATGTAGGATTCTCAGCTTCTCCAGCACAGTGACTATCTGCATGCCTCCATCCTCCCTGTCATGATGATAGTGGACTGAATCTCTGAAACTTTAAGTAAGCCACCCATTAAATGTTTTCTTTGTAAGAGTTGCTGTGGTCATGGCGTTTCTTCACAGCAATGAAAACACTAGTTAAGACACACATGAAAACACTGTTTGACTCCTAGGAGAAAATCACCAAGTAGATGGGCAGAGGCCTACACTACTTTTTTTTCCTTTCTCTTACTCTTGCTTTATTTTTGTGCTTTGTTTTGATCTTGGAAATTGTTGTTATCAACCAGCAGGTCTCGAGCTCACAGCATTCCTCTTGTCTCTACCCAAAACCCCATTGGAAAAGCTTACATTTTTCATGGGGGCAATACCCACAGAAGAATTTGAAGATCAGTGCAATGGCTGAGATATAGGAGAGCTGCGAGGTGAAGGGCGAAGGGGACTCTTGTTTCTTAGGTGGCAAGCGAAGATGTAGTGGTTAGGTTCATATATGAGCAGAGACCTGGAGAAAGCAAGAGTGTTGATCAAGTAGTTATCCAGGGAGAAAGTGTTAGAGGTGGAAGGAATGGCAAGGGCACAGACCCTGGGGTGTAACATGAAACCCAGAGGCAGAAACAGTGTGAAAAGCTTTGCCTCTCAAGGAGCATAGAGCTGGAAGGGGAAAGACTAATCAGGAATCTCCCTAACAGCTGTCTAGTTCTAAAAGCGCTGTGTCAAGAGGAAAGTTCAGGCAGGTTGGAAAGATCACGTAAAAGACTTTTGATTGAGGGCTGGAGGTGTGGTTTGGTTGTCTAGCAACCATAACATCTTGACTTTGTATAGCATACTCTGGACACAGAGACGTGGGAATTCAAGAGTCATTCTCTACTACTCAAAGTAGTTCAGAGCTAAATGCAATAAAAACACCCTATTAAATCTAGGGAAAGGAGCGGCGTAGGACCTACAAGCGGAAGTCGAGGATACCGAAGTTAGTGAGAGAAAGATGGCTGGAGAGGGATCGGAAGAGCCTTTCCTTTCTACAGGGAAGGGCTCAGATTCGAGAGGGGTAAAGCAGGCAGTGTTAGCTCCAGGATAGGAATGACAACAGAGGTTGGTTGGGAGGACATGAGAGGTAAGTGCCGGCCTGAGACAACTCACTAAAGGGTCTTTGCATTCACTTCACTGATTGAATAAATACATTGACAGTCTCTGCTCCCTGCTGGACGAAAAAAAAAAAAAAAAGCTATAACCCTGCTTCATTTACCTCTGTGTCCTCAACACCTACCCAGAAAAGTATTGTACAACAAAGGCATTCCAGCGATCTGATATCATCCGAAAGTTTTAATAATGAAGACGACAGGGTTCTGCCAGAGTTGGGGTTTGGAAAAGGTCAGCCAACTTCACAGGGTTCAAAATTGTGATTTCTGTTTGAAACCTGGAGATGAAAGCTGATGATAGGGCCGGTGAGATAGCTCAGAGGGTAAAAGCACTTCTGGCAGACGCCTGGGGATCTGAGTTCAATGCCAGGAACTCGTGTGTTTTAGTTTGCTTCTCTGTTGTAGCGATAAACACCAGAGTGAGAAACAACTCGTGGAAGAAAGGTTTATTCTAGTTTACAGGTTATAGTGAGTCCATTGTTTGAGGGGAGCCATGTTCAAGGCAGGAACATGAAGGCAGGAAATAAGGCAGGGGGACCATGGAGGAATACTTATTGGCTTGCTTCTCCTTGGCTTGCTCAGCTTGCTTTCTTATATAACTCTGGATCACCTGCCCAGGGGCAGTAGGCTTTGTCCCCCCTCCCACATCAATTATTAACCAAGAAAGGGTTCCACAATCTGATAGAGGCAATTTCTCAATTGAGGTTCCCTCTTTCTAGGTATCTCTAGTCCGTGCCAAGTCAACAAAAACCTAACCAGCATATTACACTAAGGTGGATGGAGAGAAATTGTGAAACTGTCCTCTGACCTTTATACACGTTCTGCAACATGCACATCCCCCATGGTGATGAAAGTTTGGTTTTGGTGTTTCATTTAAGCTGACGGTGAAACGAAAAAACCTTCCTCAAGGAGCAGACCTGCCAAGGCCCTAGCATTGCTTCATGGCATTGAAGGGAGAATAAGTAACATCTGGATTAGGAGTCAGGGTTCTGGGTTGGAAGGCTCTGCTCACTTGATTACATTGTGTTACAAAGTAATGTGGGTGGATACAGATAAGACTGCAACACTTTCTGGCTTTGAGATTATGTTTCCTCAGTAGACCAGGCTGGCCTCAAATTGAGAGATCCGCCTGCCTCTGCCTCCTGAGTGCTGGGATTAAGGATGTGCACCACCACCGCTCAGCAAATATAGTGTCTCTGACCTGGGAGAAAAGGGAGGTAACACAGCTTTGAGAGAATGTACTGAGATGGAACCAGATCTTGTATTATTATTATTTTATTTAAAAATGTGTGTATTTTGTGTGTGCGAACAAACACACGAGTTGGCATACCAGCAGAGGACAGGATTACTTTTGGGAGGCAGTTTTTCTCCTTCCACTGTGTGGATCCTAGGGGATGAACTCAGTTCCTCAGGCTTCCCAACAGGTGCCTTTACCCACAGAGGGTAAGTTTAAAGACAAATATTTCGGAGACAATTCCTAATACTTGCTCCTAAAAAAAAAAAAAAGAAAAAAGAAAAAGAAAAAAAAAGTGTGGTTTTTGCTATGTGATCCAGGCCAGTCTCAAACTTCTGGACACAAAGGTGTCTCACAATTAGCTGGAATTACAGACACACACAACTCTATCTGGCTCTGGATTTTCCTCTCACAGCTGATGTGACAGATTTGATGTTTTTCACATAGGCCTCCATGTCCCCCTTTCCTAATTCCCAGGAGTCCTCAAGTTCCACCAGAGGAAACGAGAATTCTCCCGGAATGTGAGCAGGTGTTCTTGTGCAGCTCACAGGCATATTCAGTTCAGCTGGTTGATCCAGCAGTGTGCGCTTAACCTCCAGGGTCCTGGTTGACCCAATGCTGTGCATGTAACTTCATGGGTTCTGGTTGACCCCACGCTGGGAATGTAACTTCTGGGGTTCTGGTTGAACCAGCACTGGGGATGTAACCTCAGGGGCTCTGGTTGTGCTGCCGGAGGACCTTACTTTCCTTCAGCCAATAGCCGCTGAAGTACCAGCCCACTGGGGCGTGGTCTATTTATCTTTAAAAAAGAGCGGCAAGTCTCAGCCCGCTTTCTCTTGGTTACAGCGCTTGGTTCCGGCTCCTGCTCCTGCGACTAAGTTTCTTTCCTGACGGTTGGTGCTTTGTGAGTTTACCCCCCAAAATACCTCTTTAAATCTTAACTGGTGTGGGATTGTTTCCACGCATTAGGTTGACTCAGCGCTGGGGATGTAATCTCAGGGGTTCTGGTTGATCCAGCCCAGGAGATGTAACCTCAGGGGTTCTGGTTGACCCAGAGCTGGTGATGTAACCTCCGGGGTTTTAGTTGACTCAGGGCTGGGGATGTAACCTCAGGGGTTCTGGTCTATCCAGTGCTGTGCATGTAACCTCAGGGATTCTGATTGGTTGCATGTGGAATGGTGTGACAGAAAGGCATACTTTACTTTGATCCAAAGCAGTGTGATTGGTGATATGGTACCGATACAGGTTCTGGAAAAGGATGGCAATTCATGCCACTTGCAGAGTGACTCTGGGTCGAGGTTAATGCAGAGGAAGCCAGAGCTTGAAGGGTGGAAGGAAGACACTGGTAGGCTCTAGAGCCAAATTCCACCTGGAGTCAGCCCTGCTTCTAGATTTTTCTGAGTAAGTCTCTACTTGCCTTTAATTTATCATTTAAGTTGAGACTTTGAGAACTGGAGGCTAGTTTTCTTAGGTGGTAAGAAGTTCAGAGACAATGCTGTGCCCCCTAAAATAAAGCAGTGTGATAGGAGATCAACATAAGGCTGGATGCTCCAAGATGTGTCTTAAGTCTTTCTCAGTGATGCCTTCCAAGAATTAATGCCATAAATATATTAGTTAAATTTGAGTAAGAAAAATGTGTGCTTTATTTTCTTCATTGCCAACAGCTGGAAGAACTCTGCAGTGGCACATGTGCTTAGCATCCATTAGGCTGTGGGTTCAAGCTCTGGCACACACACACACACACACACACACACACACGTGCACATGCACACAGTGTGCAGAGGAAGGAATGGGAATGGCAAAGAGAGAAAGAGAGAGAGAACAGTACTAAGTAGCAAGTGTTGGCCTCTGCTATTTTTCCCCTCCTCAAAGGTAAACTATTAGCGCCTATAACAGTTTCTAGTGGGTGGTTCATAAAATAATTTGGGGCATGGCTCTCCCTTTTAATTGACATAGTGGTGTTTTCTATAGTAAGCCTCTTGCTGAGAAAAGTAACTTCTAAGTATCTGAAAAAAATAAATTACATTTATTTATTGTATGTGTGACTTTGTGTTATGGCAGGTGGGCGGAGGTCAGAGGACAACTTTCAAGACTCTCTCTCCTTCCAACTTGTGGGACCCAGGATTTGAACTTGGGCCATTAGGTTTGGCAGCAAATGCTTTAGATACTGAACCTTATTGCTGGCAAAATAACAGAAAATATTACAGCTGTTCCTTATCTAATACTGTGTGACTGGCCGCCTTTCACTCTTAATTTTATTGCTATAGACTCCACCTGTGTGGAACTTTTTTTTTTTTCCAACAATGGCAGTCAGCCATACTTCCACATTGTCCATACACTTCCTGAATGTTCATCTTCCCCTTTACATCAGCTAAAAACATCAGACTGTGGAGTTGAGCTACCACCAATGGTATGAGGCACAGTCACATGACTTTAGGGAGAAAAGACAGAGGCTCTTTTGGCTGAATGTGCTCATTAGCAGATTTTGGGTGTTGGCCCACCATTTTTACAAGAAGAAATTCCCTTGCTGAATTACTTTTGCTTAGTTCATGTGTTCTTTTGTGCAAATTTGGATTGTTTGTTTCCCAACTATTTGGGGGCTTTCCAGGATTTCAAGTCCACCTCTGAGAGTATTCAGATGCCCTCCCTTTGGGGAGGCGTACCCCGACACCATTGCTGTGTCCCCCGGTGAATAACACTCCTACAGATTGATAATGATCTCAGGACAGAAAAATTTTCAGCAGTAGGGAGAAGACCCAAGAAAATACTGTGGCAACTGGGTAACTTTTGTGTACAAAACCAAGGCAGGCAATGTGAAGAATGGCAATGTATGTGTTGGTTGGTTGGGTTACGCTGGGGTTGAAGGAGAGAGTGCATTAGACTTGTCACTCACACGAAGTGAATGTGGAGTCCTGACCCATGACTCATCAGTGTCCTTGGAACTTCTGTTTGCTAAGAAGCACCTAACCCAGGACAAGGCCTTGTTGTGAAATATTACCTTAAACTACATAAAAGTGTGTTACATTTGCTTATGTTGTGGAATATTACTTTAACTGCATAAAGGTGTGTTATATTTTTTATGCTGCAATTGTTTAAAGATGTGAAGATGTGTTGCTTTGTTGCCTAAGGCACCCGATTGGTCTAATAAAAAAAAAAACGGAACAACCAATAGCTAGGCAGAGGAGGGCTGGGTGGGGCTGGTGGGCAGAGAGAATAAGAAGGAGGAGGACTCTCGACCTAAGGGAGAAGAGAAAGAGATAGAGATGCCCAGGGTCAGCCAGTCAGGCAGCAGCCAGGCAGCATGGAGACATGGACAGAGAGAGAGAGAGAGAGAGAGAGAGAGAGAGAGAGAGAGAGAGAGAGAGAGAGAGAGAGAGAGAGAGAAATTATCCCTGAGGCAAAGCATAGGTAAAGATAAACAGGTTAATTTAAGTTAAAAAAAAAAAAACTAACCAGAAACAAGCCTAAACTAAGGCCAAACATTCATAACTAATACCAAGTCTCCATGTCATGATCTGGCAGTTCGAGAAAGCCTGATACATGGCCTCATGAGGTAATTGAGATGAATGAGGCATTCAAAATCAGAGTGCAAACCAGCCTCCATTTGGGAATGCTGAGATTCTGATTAGTTATGGGAGTGTGAGAAATCTATATTATGCAGGATTGAGACTCTGATGGTTAACTCTTATGAGGCCAGGATGGGAAACAATTAGGTAAAACGGGCTCCAAGGAAACAGACCAACTTCTCTGGAAGAACCAAAGGCTCCGCCACCACATGTTACATTCACAGGTTTCTCTTACTTTAGTTCACATCAGGCTCAGGTAGGACAAAACAGCACCAAGGTCACTTTCTCCTTCCCGGTTTCTTCCAATGATTCCCGAACAGCAGCAGCACCTCTGGTGTTGGGCACACTTCCCCTTGTACCAGGGTGTTGTCTGAGGTTTCTGTCCTGCCCAGTTCCCGCAGAGGGCTTCCTCCTCAAAGAGAACAGGAGAATTCTGGGAAGGAGGAAGCTCATTCCTCTGCAGTTGTGACGAGGCCACAGAAGAAGCAAGATGTGATTGCTTCGCTGAAAAAGGTACTGGGCCATGTGGCTAACATAGGCAAGAATAATGGGCTAATATAAGTTATAAGAGTTAATAAGAAGCCTGAGATAATAGGCCAATCAGTTTATAACTAATGTAGACCTCTGTGTGATTTCTTTGGTACACTATAAAACAAAGTTTAGTCACATTTTTTTATGATACTAAAAATAATTAGGGTAAAGTTCAATACCTTAATGCCAAACTGCTGCTTAAGTGTATGTCTAACCAAAGTTTATTTGAAAATGTGTAGGTTTTTTGTTGTTATAGCTTTATTTAACTATAAAACTTTTGCAAACTAGTTTGAAAACCAGACTAGCGCAATTCATGGTTTTCAATAACTATACTTGGAGGCCTAGGGTCAGAGGGATTAAAAAGAAGCAATATTTTGCCTCTTTTTCTCTTGAGGTCAACTAGTTCCCAGAGGACTGTGGATAGTGTGGGATGCCTTTCTGTATGCTATGAATATGTTTTTATTACCATCGGTTAATAAAGAAACTGATTTGGCCAATTTCCAGGCAGTATAAAGGCGGGCAGAAAATCCTAACAGAGATACAGGAAAAAAAAAAAGGTGGAGTTAGGGAGATGCCAGCAGTGGCTGTAGAATAAAGATGTGAGGTAAATGTTCAGCGAGTCCGGTTTTATCCCATGCTTTTTCAGACCCAGGCCAACTGGCCTTGGTGAGTTCCCGATAGAACATCCCCATTGTCTCAGTGTGTGGGTGCACCCCTCGCGGTCCTGAGTTCCTTGCTCGTGCTCGCTCTCCTTCTGGATGTAGCCTTATTTTGAAAGGGGGCCTGTGCAGATGATCAAGATTAAGTCATTGGATTTGAGATTGGTTCATACAGAAAGATCTAACTCAATGTGACTAATGTCCTTATAAAAAGAAGAAATTTGAATATGAAGATAAATATACACAAGAGGGCATACAATGTGAAGATATGGAGAATGTCATCTACAAGTCAAAGAAAGCTTCAAATTGCAAGAAGCTAAGGGAGAAAGATTACCCCTTACAGTTGTTAGAGGGAATCAACTTTGCTGATACCTTTTGGAATTGGGGGCCTCCAGANCTGAGTTCCTTGCTCATGTTTGCTCTCCTTCTGCTCCTAATTTGGACCTTGAGATTTCAGACCGGTGCTCCAATGTGGGTCTCTGTCTCCTTTCATTGCCTGATGAAGGTTAATATTCAGGAGGATGTCTATATGTTTTTCTTTGGGGACATGGGTTAGTTTAATATGTCAGAACTAGTTAATAATAAGCTGGAGCCATCAACCAAACAGTTATTATTATTATTAATATTAATCCTCAGAGTGGTTATTCAGGAACTGGCAGGTGGGAGAGAAACAACCAGTAACAAATGGCACCCAGTGTATGTGGGGCATGGATCCACATAAGACCTAAAAAGCCTTTTTTTTTTTTTTTTTTTTTTTTTTTTTGTAAAATGATTCTAGACACATGAAAATAGAGTCAGAAACAGCTCTTTGGTGACCACATTTTTTTTTTTCAGATAGGCTCTGTTTGCTGGCAGCAAACAGATGTGCAACTCCTTTAAGAGGCAGCTTCCTGGTTCATGTTGGTGGCATAAACAGTTCTTTTGAGAGGTCCTACTATGAAGAACTTGAAAAGGGTTTATAGGCAGCATGTTGCAAAGCTGCTTGATGGCAGTGTGGACCTGCTGCATCCTTAGAGTTGGTGGTGAGCATGGCTCCCAGTGCTGGCGGTGAACGTACCTGTGCCATGTTGGAGAGCCAAACATGGCGGAACCAACAGGCAGATCCTTGACTTTGGTCCTAGCCATGCACACTTAGTATTTTAAAAACTCTTCTGGTCAAAACATGATTACAGATATGTAATAAAGACAGAATCAGACAAAAAAGGCCTCTAAATGGGACACATTGTGTTTGATAAATATGTATGGGTTTGGGAGAGAGATGGTAAAGAATAGACAGAGCCATAGATTAAAAGAATAATCTAAAAAAAAAGGGGGAAGTTCCAATGTAATTTTGGGTCTTTCAGCTAGGCTTCGTGGAGCAGAACATCCAACAACACCATTTAGTTGGAAGAAGTCAGATCCATTATTGTCCCAATTCTATTAGGGCAGTAACAGGTTACATCTTCAGAAAAAGGGAAGATGATTTTTAAAAATGTATGATAAAAAGGGAGAAAATTGTGGGAAATGGTTTTGTTTGTTTCTATCAAAGGTAGTTAGCTCTTCAAGGGCCCATATTTTCTGAACTGTACCCTTCTCCTTTGTTGCAATTAGCCAATCATGTCTCCAGTGGGATAATGTAGTCACCACTGATATCCGGTGTAAACGACAGAGAACATTTTGTCTGAGGGCCTTTGCTAGCCTGGTTTGGGTTCTGTTGTAGCCTCTCTGCAAAAAGAAATCACCTCGTCAAATGACTTTGTTCATGTGTTCTTTTGTGGGACGCTGAGATTATTTTCCCAACACCTGCAAACAAGAATGAGCAGCTAAGTTTATTTAATCAGTGAAAGGAAGCAGCAGCAGCAAACACCTGCAAACCATTGCAGGTTTTCTTGCTTTTGTTTTGTTTTGCTTTTCAGTTCTTCAACCTCTTTAGCCAGACTCCTGCAGAGAGCTCTTTAGGCTGTAATCCTTAGCAACCTCATGCAAAGTTGCCCCAAATGTTTTTATATATGCTGCTTTGTTTGACAGCTGTGTCACATGTTCTAAACAACAGTGTATGTAAATAAAGGCTGTTGAACCAGAGCTTTGTATTTGAGACACTGGGAGAATTCAAAGCCTTTTTGTTGTTTTTGGTTTTGGCATGTAACTCTCATCATTCCTGCATGTATATGGATTCCTTTTCCTCTTTCACTGAACTACCTATTAGTTAATTCAGCATGTGCTCATTATATAGGCAGAAGTTTCTGTCCTATAAATCACTCCAAAGTAACCACACAGAAGCTTAATATTAATTATAAATGCTCAGGCAATAGCTCAGGCTTATTACTAGCTAACCCTTAAATTTTTAATAAACCCATATTTTTGTCTATGCTTTGCGCCATGACTTAGTGTGTTTTTTGTTTCATCTTGTTTCTCTCTGCAACTGCTCATTACTCCTTTGACTCTGCCCTTCTTCCTAGCATTCTCTGTTTGGCTCTTTCCCTAACCTTATTCTGTCCAGCTATTGGTCACTACACTTCTTTATTAAACTGGTCATAGTGACACGTATTCATAGTATGCAGTGTAAAGGAATATTCCAAATACTTACTGTGAGGGAATACTGGGTACTTATCCTTATGTCCAGGGCATCATGTTATATGTCTCCTGAGAGCAGGCAATGGGGCTGATGAATGTATAGTCTTCAGCGATTATGAAGAACTAACATTAAACAGATACTTCCTCTATCATACTGGTTGCAAATGTTTTTTATTGTTCTATAGATACTTAATTTTGAACCTGTATCAGAAGAGGTCATTACCCATTTAGACAACTTAATATTTGTAAGGGAAACAGACAATAGGAGTCCCTCAAAATAGAACACTGCTACTGAGTCCTTACTTCAATACAGACAGAATTCAGTAAATAACTACGTATTATCACAGAAGAGACAATGAGTCCTGTAATTTGTCACTTAATTCATTAGTTATAACATTGCTAATTTTGTACTTTAAAAAATGCTTAATTTCCTCACTTTCATCCCTGTTTTCATTTTTATAAAATCACCAAATATGGAAGAACCAGTGTTGGGTTAACATTCATAGTAGGGTGTATGGGTGTGTGCATGCTTGCATGTGCATGTGTACACATGTGTGTGCAGGTATCTGTGAAGGCCAGTGATCAACATGTGTCTTTTTCTATCACCCTCTACCTTTAAGACCGGGTATATCACTGGGTGAGAGCTAAGGGCTGGGATTGTTGCTTAGCGATAGAGCACCGGCCTCACATGTTCAGTTCTTAGTACTGAGCAAGAAATGGAGCTAACCAATTAGGTAGACTTATTGGTCGGCAAACTCACAGCTCTGCCTGTGCCTGCTCTGCCACCTCTAGATTTACAGATGTGTGCCATTGCACCTGGCTCTTACATGAGTGCCAGGGATCTGCATTCAGTTGTTTGTGTTTTCATGACAAGCTCTTTACCCAGTGAGCAATTTCCCGAGGCCCTGGAGTGTTTTTATAGCTGTAACATTTCATTCTATCACACCATCCCCACAATATTAAAGTTCTAAGATATTAGAGGCATTGCTTGGAAAATGAGTTTGGACTCATCTGTGGCCCAGATGTGCTGTTCCTGACAAAGTCTTCTGTTATTAAAATACTTTACCTATAGGGAAATCTGTGGTCACAATCGGTACAACCAGACCTAGAAAGAACTATTAAAAAGCTAACTCTCAGCAGGCCCCATCCTTATAATCCTGGGCTTCATGTGTCTTTGCTTACAGAAAAATTTTAAATATTTTTATTTTTCATTTCATTCATGTATGTGTGTGCCTATCAGTGTGAGTGTATGCAAATATGTGAGTAAACAGAACAGAATGCTGGGAGAAAGAAGATGAGTCAGAGAGTCGCCATGATTCTCCCACTCCAGGCAGACGCAGGTTAAGATCATTCCTGGTAAGCCAGCTCATGGGCTACATAGATTATTAGAAATGGGTTAGGTCAGTATGTAAGAGCTAGCCAATAAGAGGCTGGAACTAACGGCCCAGGCGGTGTTTAAAAGAATACAGTTTCCGTGTAATTATTTTGGGTAAAACCAGCCGTGCGGGCGGTCAGATGCCGGGAACGTAGCCCGCAGCTCCATATTACAACAGTTATAGCCCGTTGTGACCCAGGAACTGAACTCAGGTCCTTTGGACGATCAGCAAGATCTCTTAATCACTGAGTTATCTCACCAGCTCCATAGCTCTTTACTTTCTGTTCATCATTTTTTTTGGTGTGTGTGTATATATATATATATATATATATATACACACACACACAAAATGTATATAAAATGTATATATATATAAAAGCTAACTATAGCAAACAAATTGTTTGTTTGTTTTCCCCTTCACTGGACTCTGAACTTATTTGTTGAGATTAGTCTATTTGTCTATCAATTTTCTTTCCACGTCTAACATTGGATAGATGCCCAATCAATAGTAAAATTGGATTTATATTTGGCCACGAACTAGACAAATAAAGCAAGGCATGAGTAGTTTGCTCTTTCGGATGCTTTTATTGTCACTGTGGCAAAATACCTAACAGAAGCAGCTTATGGAAGGAAGGGTTTGTCTCGGATTGCAGTGTGAATTTGGAGAAGGCATGACAGCAGAAACATGATGAGGCTAGTCACATTTTGTCCTTAATTAGGAAGCGAAAGAAGGTGAATGCCAGTTCTCAGCCTAGGACCCAACCTTGGGGATGGTGGTACTCTCATTTAGGGTGGATCTTCCCTCCTTAGTTAAGCCTTTCTTGGAATACCCTCACAGACACACGCAGAGGTGTGTTATCATGGTGATTTTAAATTCGCTCACGTTGGCAATGAAAGCTAACTATAGCATTTGTATCAGAAAATCAAACTAAAATAATAACATAAAATTGGTATGGTAAACTGAGAACACAATGGCTCAAATAGTAACCCAGTGAAAAAGAAGCAGTAGCTTGGCCAGGGCTCTGGGTTTCCTATTGTTGGAGATGATGAGGTCTCATTATGTAGCCTAGGCCATCCCTGAAACCCATTATCTTCCTGCCTCAGCTTCCCAGATAATGGGGTTACGAGTGTGGACTGCCATGCTCAGGCTACGGATTTCTTTAATTCTATTGACAGGTCCCACACTTGTGGCTGAGGGCCAGGAAATGCGTTTCTTCATTTGATCAAAGGAGGCACCCACCTTCATCAGCTGCTGAGAAAAACAACCTAAAATGATTACACTCCATGTCCTGTCAAGACAATGTGACTGAGCCCATCATAAAAAATGACTCGTAGACCTGAATGGACCCTTTCATCCAAAGACCTTGAGACACCGTACAAATGACAATTATCTCTTCCATCATCCCCTCTGAGGTAAGAATATTTTTCTTCATTCATAACTGAGTCTATATAAAATGATTTCTTCCAGACTCCCCAGTCATAGCTGATATCAGTCACCTCCTGAGATATATGTCAGCTGGCACGTAAGTCACATTGTAAGACAAGAGATACTTCAAATCAGGGGGAAGTTATGTTGGGGCTACCCAGAGACTAGAGCATTATGGACTTTTGCATTTCAAACAGAAGTTCCCTAATGATGAGTGGAAATATACTCGAGGAATTTCAAGACGAAAATCTGTTCGGCTGTATGTTGCTTTAATTCCATTTTTAATATTTCAATCACCCAAGAGATAAATGGGCTTGAGATGCATTCTGAAGTTAGGTGACCTGGAGCCAACATAAAGAATATCTGCCCAGCCATACATTCTCAGAGGAATGATAATAAAAATCTTAATCTAGGAGAATGTTTTATTTTATTGCCCAAGTCCATGGAAGTTCACCATGTTTGATCAAACTTTTAATATCTGGCCACAACAGGACATCACTCCTGATGATACCCAGCCACATAGTACATGCTTGGAATTTTCATTCCCACCTTCGTGCTGCCAGGGAGGGGCCTTGCGTTTTTTCAGTCTTACACAGTTTTTAAACATTTGTTCACAAATCATTTTAAGTGTCAAAAAATTTATCAGCACAAACTCCCACATATCTGTTAACTGGATTCTCCAATTATTGCCATTTTGCAAATCCATTCCCCCATATATTAAAACTTATTCCTATTGGTGACTGATTTGTGTTCACTGTGGAGCATTACCTGTCAGCCCTTGTGTTTTCTGAGGAAAAGGGTATCGCTATATGTAGCCACACTGCACATACCTACCAATGGTAATTGAGTATTGATCAGTACTTTTATTGAATCTATTGTTTGCTTACCAGTTTCGTCAGCTTATTCAATATGGATTGTTATTAATTTTTATTTTAGTACAGGATCCAGACCAAAATCATATATCTCATTGTGATTGTCTTCTTTAATTTTGATCAATGCCCCAACCCAGCTCTTCTTTATATTTCATAATGACATTTGGAAGAACACTAGCTCATTCTTTTGACAAGGCAAGAGCAATGAACTTTATTGGTGGTATTCGAGATGGTAGGGTTCCCTAAGCTCCTCCCCTTCTTCTGGGTGTATGGAATGGAGGCTGGGATGTTGAAATAGGAGCAGCGGGGCTGCGTCCCCAGCACCCCAGCCGCCTGCTAGCTCATTCCCGAAATAACACACAAACTGCATTCATTTAAACACTGCTTGGCCCATTTCTATCTAGCCTCTTCTAGGCTAATTCTCACATATTAATTTAGCCCATTTCTAATAATGTGTGTAAGCACCCCAAGGTGCGCTTACCGGGAAGATTCTAGCCTACGTCCATCCTGGGTCTGAGCTGCCTGGGAGAGCTGAGCATGGCGTCTCTGCTCCAGAGAGCAGAGCTGTCTAGTCTACCCAGGAGCAGAGCAGAGTCTGACCTCACTTCCTCTTTCTCCCAGCATCCTATTCTGTTTACTCCTCCCACCTATGTTTTAACCTATCAGAGCCAAGGAGTTTCTTTATTGCTTAACCAATGAAATCAATAGATTGATATATGACACTCCCACATCACTGGGAGACTCAGATGTTCAGCATCAGTAGCTCAGCTGGGACAGGGCTTTGTCAGCAGCCAAGGGCATCTACGTGCTTGCTAGGCTGAACGGTCCAGAGCTTCTTATTCCTTAGAAGCTATGAGGTCTACTACCCTCTTCCTGTACTCATATTCATTACCATACCAGAAAATGAGCTTTGCAAAATTACCATTGAGAGCAATGTCAGCCCCAACGTGAAAGGTGGAAGAATGGGTTTGCTCCCAAAGTTGCAGGAGACAACCTGGTCCTCAGTACCACCAAGATACCCTTTATTGGGCCCCTTACACCCGTTTTTCCATCTTCTTGATGTCATTATACTTGACAGCTTTCTCTTCTGGGTGTCATGTCAAATTCATGAAGGATACACTGAGGATAGGAGCATGGAAGGCCATCCAGTAAACCTCCCATTCAGCTCTGAAATTACCTTGTCCACAGACTTGGCAGAGTCCCTGGATGTTTTGGGTATCCCCGTGGCCATCAGACCATAGCTTCCCAGAGGGGTCATCCACAGTCTTCTGTGTGGCAGGGATGGCATGTGCTCTGATCATGAGTCTCTCCACAGTGCCAAAGTTAGTATGGATGACCTTGGACAGGGAACCTAAGCAGTTGGTGGTGCAAGAGGCCCTACTGGCAATCTCGTGTGAGCTGTCATACTTCTCACAGTTCACACTCACAGCAAACATGGCGACGGCAGCAGAAGGAGCAGGGATAATGACCCTTTTTGTTCTACCTTTCAAGTGGGCCCTGACTTCTCCATGGTAGTGGTGATACCAAGAGACAGCACAACATACTCGGCACCAGCATCACCCCATTTGATGTTGGCCAGATCTCACTCTTGGAAGATGGAGATGGACTTCCCATTGATAAGGTTGCTGTTCTCAGCCATGACTATTCTCTGAAACTTAGCATGAGTAGAATCGTACTAGAACATGTAGACTACGTAGTTGAGGTCAATGAATGGCAACAATATCCACATTGCCAGAGTCGAAGGCAGCCCTAGGGACCAGGATCCCCAAATGACCAAATCCTTTACTCCAACTCTCGCTTCAAAGCAGTGCCCGGCACACAGGCTTGGCGCCTAGTCAGTCTTCTGTGCAGCCTTCCCACCACCAAACAGTGTGCCAGGTGGAAGAGGACCACATACCAGTCTAAATGGCAGCCGCCCTGTCCTTTCTCTTTTGTCTTTTAATCACATTCACTGTAATGATAAGATGGGAAGTAATTGAGCAGTTATCGAAAACCTGCCTTTTACAGAGAAGCAGGCTCTCCCAGCAGATGTCAGGAAGACGCCTGCAAAGAGCTTTGGTCTATCCCCCCCTCCCAAACCTTAGCACCCACTGTCGCGTCACGTGTTCTGCTTTCTTTTTCTTAAGTCAGTGCATTGCTTTTCCTTTCTTTTGCTGTTCTTTCCTTCTCTCCACACTGTGAGATACAATAGCTTGCTTAGTTCCCGCTGAGCTGAAGCTGTGGAGTTCCCGGTACTTCTCCATCACTGGAGCATTCTACACACATTTTGAGAAAGTAAACAGTTTAAAGGGTGCGTTGCTGGTCTACTTAAGAAAACCATGAGTGCCTTGTGTTGGCAACCTTTGCTTCTAAGAAATGAGCGAATTGCAAGCAGGTGTTTACTGTAATGTAGTTATCATTGAGACAACAGAAATTGTTTTCGTTTACCTCCCTCCTCAACCGTCTTTCAACCATAATGGATGCTCAGAGGGAAGTTACTAGCTCAAGGTTAAACAGGTGGAATTTGAATACAGATCTCTTGCTTCCGCTTTAACTGGATCACACTCTGCCAGGCTCATGTGATATATATTGGTGTCTATTCTCTTGCACCCTGGCAGGCAGACTCAACATGTGCTTTGGTAGCAGCAAAGCAACACACACACACACACACACACACACACACACACACACACACACACACAGGGGTAGGGGTGGGGCTTGGTAAAGTGCTTGCTCTGCAAGAATGGGGACCCGAGTTTGAATCTTCTGCACTTATGTAAAGAAATGCCAGACACAGCAGTGTGTTCCTGTAGTCCCAGCACCGACAAGGTAGGACAGGAGGATCCTTGAGACTTATGGGTCAGCAAGCCTAACTGAATTGTTGAGTTCCATGGACAGTGAGAGATGGAGTCCCAAAGATAAAGTGAGCAGCAATTGAGGAAGACAGTCATCATGAACCTCTGGTCTCCACACATGGACATATGCACATATTTATGAACACATGTAGGAATGTGTCTATACACACACACACACAAACACACACAATTAAATATTTACTATACAAGAAAATCAGTGATTGGAACTCTCATCTTCTTTTCATTTCTCTTAAGGTTGTTTTTACTCTGAAATACAAGGGAATCATGGGAAGGGGCCATCATCACCATCTCTTTAGTCCCCCAGAGCCCTTTTAAAATTCTAACTTCAGTTCTGGGTCCTTTAAAAATAATAAAATGGTGTTTCATTTTAAGATATTCTTTTCATTACTTTAGCAAAAGCTTCCCTCACAGTGAGCTAATGAGCTTTCCCTGCAAAACATGGCTGGGAGAGAATGTGCTTTGGAAAGACGGCTCTCCGGGTCCTTTGAGCGATTAGATCAGCTCCTGAGAGAAAAGAAGGGACACGAGAGTGCACATGACCTGTGCTTCAGGATGCTGTGTGGGGTTTCGGGGGTGACATTGCTTTCTGATTTTTCCTTTATGTTAAGTCAGCTAAGGATTGCATTTTCACTTTGTGTGCTGAGGAAGGGCTCTTCTCAGTACTTAATAGGTAACTGTATGGAGGTTGAGTTCCATATTTCTCAAACACCACTACCATCTCCCCTTCCTCCTCCTCTTCTTCCTCTTCTTTGACAGGGTTTCTTACTTGGCAGAGCAGGCTGGCCTTGAATTCACAAAAATCTGCCTGCTTCTGCCTTCCAAGTGTTTGAATTAAAGTCATGTGTCTCCACTACCCAACACCGTGGTTTCCAAGTGTTTGAATTAAAGTCACGTGCCTCCACTACCTCCTGTATGCCAGGCAGGCAAGTCATTTTACTCACCCAGTTACATCCCCAGCCTCATATGTCTCTTTTATATCTGTGATTTGCTGTTCCTAAATATAACTGACTTCATTTAAATTATATATATACTCAATGTTGCTTGCCTCAAAAAAAAAATCACGAGATCTGAAGTCACCTTATTTTGCTTATATAAACAGATGGACAATTGTTGTCTAGTCAGGGGTGAGATTGTTCTGCCTGATGACCAAACATGCCAACTGGTGACAACAGCCATGCTTATCATTGATGGAGTGGTTGCTATTTGCAGGCATGTCAGAAGGCCTTTCACTCTCACTTAATCCTGACCTCAAACCTCAGTGCCAGTCGCTGGGAGACTCTGCTCTAGTAGAAGAAGATAGTGAGCCTGGGAAAGATTGCAGATGGGCCACGGCTCAGGACCACATTCCACCTGACTCCACGTGCTAAGTATTGTTCTGGCTAGAGCTTGCCTGCAGCTGTCAGGGGGTGTTTTAGAAGGGCCGGGTAGCACTCAGGAAAGCAGGGAAGGAGCTATTACAGAGGTCTAGGTACGTGGCCACAGAGCCAGGTCTAGAATTTCAAAGGTAAAAACAGGTACATGGATTGAGTTGGGAGGGTCTGAGGGTGAAGTGTTTAGGGACATAGAGTATCCCGAGGTCCAACCCTGTTGTGACAAGGCAGGTGGTGTTGGAAAAGTTATAGAGGTTAAGATCCTTCAAAACCTTTATTGTGAGGTTGGAGAGATGGCTTAGTGGGTAAGAGCACTTGCTGCTCTTGCAGAGGACTGAGGTTCTGTTCCCAGCACCCACATCGACTACTCATAACCACCTGTAAATCCAATTCCAGAGGGTCTGACACCATCTTCAGGACACTGGGGACTCTTGCATGCATATGGTACACAGATTTACACCCATGATCAGACACACATATATATAGAAATACATATTTTTAATTTTTTAAAAAACTTTTGTTCTGACTCCTCAATAGAAAACAGTAAATGAAAATGAGAATAAGATAGAAAAGATGAAATATTTGAAAGGCAATAGTTTCGTCATTTTGGGGAAATATAACAAGGCTACGCAGTGATTCCCTTTCCTACACTAAGGCTTCTTTAATAAGGAAAAGCAGTCTACAGTTCACGTATCAGCTTCTGGAGTGTTTGAAGGTGATTAACTGCAGTTTGCTCTTTGGAGTAGTTTAAATCCTCCCTCTGGAAGGCTTGCCAAGCTCATCATTCTCCTTTAGAAAGGGGACAAGATAAACTCCGGCCGAGCAGGGTCCTGCATAATGAGGCTTACCCAATTAGAGACTATCGACAGGTCCAGAGAACCCACATCGTCTACATCAATAGAAGCACCCAAAGAAATGTTTATTTTAGTTATGCATATATATCAATGAGTATATTTGCACATATGTGCTTAAGTGCCCTTGGAAGACAGAAGACATTGGATCCCATGGAACTGGAGTGGCAGGTGTTCTGAGCAGCCCAACATGGGAATCGAACTCAGATCCTTTGTGAGAACAGCAAGCACTCTTCAGCTCTGAACCTTACCTTCAGTCCCTAGAGCCACTTTTCCTTATCCCTGGGTCTTCCTTCCCCTTACACTTTAGCTGGCATTAAGAGTGTTGATGGAGGAAGGTCATTGGTTAATTAAATAAAGAAACTGCTTGCCCTGATAGGTTAAAACATAGGTGGGAGGAGTAAACAGAACAGGATGCTGGGAGGAAGAGGAAGTGAGCTCAGACTCAAAAGCTCTGCTCTGGAGCAGAGACGCCATGCTCAGCTCTCCCGGGTAGATGCGATAGCTCTGCGCTCAGAGACACACGCGATGAAGCTCCAACCCAGGATGGACTTAGGCTAGAATCTTCCTGGTAAGCGCACCTTGGGGTGCTTACACACATTATTAGAAATGGGCTAGTCCAGGTGCGAGAGTTAGCTGAGAAGAGGCTAGATATAATGGGCAAGCAGTGTTTAAAAGAATACAGTGTCCATGTAATTATTTTGGGGCATAAGCTAGCAGGCGGCCAGGGTGCTGGGGACGCAGCCCCGCCGCACTTATTACTACAGAGTGTTTTAGAGACGCCTATATTTGTTACTTTGCCTTCTATCAAATAGAATGATACAAAGAGGAATAAAGGCCAGCCGAGTGGTATCAATGAGAATGGCTCATATATCTGCATGTTTAGTCCCTAGCTGATGAACTACTGGGAAGGATTAGGAAGTATGTCCTTGTTGGAGGAGGTGTGTCACTGAGAGTGAGGGACCTTTGAGGTCTTCAAAGATCATACTATAACCAAACAAGTGGAAGACTTATATGATAAGAACTTTAAATCTTTGAAGAAAGAAATTGAAGATACCAGAAAGTGGAAAGATCTCCCATGCTCTTGGGTAGGTAGAATTAACATAGTAAACATGGCAATCTTACCAAAAGCAATCTATAGATTCAATACCCATCAAAATCCCAGCAAAATTCTTCACAGACCTTGAAAGAATGGTACTCAACTTCATATGAAAAAGCAAAAAACTCAGGATAGCCAAAACAACCCTGTACAATAAAAGAATTTCTAGAGGTATCACAATCCCTGACTTCAAACTCTACTACAGAGCTACAGTACTGAAAACAGCCTGGTATTAGCATAAACACAGACAGGAAGACCATGATGATAACTGACTAATCTCTGAAACAGTGAGCAAAAACCCAGTGAAATGTTTCAATTAAGAAGAGTTGCCTTGGTCATTGTGTCTCTTTACAGCAATAGAACACAACTCATTGAACATGGAGGACATGTTCATTGAACATTGGCTCTCCTATGTTCTATATCTTTGGTAGAGGAAGGCATTTTGCATGCTGCTGAAGGAGAAACATAAACACCAACCCAGCCACATATCCTTTGATCTACAATGGTGTCCTGTCTGTAAGATACGCTAGTGCACTGTGTAGCACAAAGATCATGGGAATAACCAATGAATATCTGATTTGTCTTAAGACCCACTCCATGAGTTGGAATCCATATTCAACATCCCTTGGGTGACCAAAACCCAGAGACTAGGTAGCCCAGGGACCTAGGGAAAAAAACAAATATTACTGATCTTTAAAAAAAAAAAAGTAGTAATAAACTTACTCCTAATGACATTTTACTATATTAAAGATGAGTGTTTTGCTCAGGTGTCATCAGAGAAGCTTCCTGCAACAAATGGGGACAAATACAGAGACACACATAGCCAGACATTATGCAGAGACTTTGGAACACTTAAACCTAAATGTGATGTCTCCATCAAATTCCTCCCCTCAGGGAGCAGAGAACCCCTTGAAAGAGAAAGTGGAGAAAGTGTAAGAACCAGAGGGGATGAAGGACACCAAGAAAACAAGGGCCTCTGAATAAACATGATCAACACACACATGAACTCACAGAGACTGAGGCAGCATGCACGAGGCCTGCACGGGTCTACACCAGAGGGGTCCTAGAGCTGAAAAGGGAAGTGAACGTATGCTCCATCCCTAATCCAGAAGCAATCTCCAGTTGATAACCTCTTGCAAATGAAAATCATCTTTTTTTCTCCTCTATTTTTACCTTGCAAGTTCTTTGGGTATATATTATGGCTTCCAGTTTAAGTGTTTTTATGGGATCGTGGGTGTGCAAATGAATGTATCCCTATTTCTTGTGCCTTGGGTTCTTTTCCTTCTGTTTGTATATTTTGGCCAATTCTAATACATTAGTTTTTGTTTTATCTAATTTTATTTCATTATTATCCTATAGAAGTCTGTTTGCTTTCTGATGAGAGACAAAAAGAGGATGGATCTATATGGGAGGGGAGGGGAAGGAACTTGGAGTAGTGGGAGGAGAAACCATAATCAGGAAACATCATGTGAGAAAAAAATAAAATTTTCAATGAAAGGAAGAAAATAAAAAGAATAGTAGCAAAGACAGGCAGTCTCATGACATGCCTTGCCTGAGATACACGAAAAATGAAGGATGCAGGCGTGGGGCTGTCCCCTCCGACGTTTGCTGAATTCCTTCCCAGGGCAGGTTTCTACAGTTATGACCATTAGTCCTCCCAGGCAGCAGGTGCACGGAGAATACCACCTTCAGGTGAGCGTGGCTGACTCCCTGCTGACCATCTTGACTGTTCATCCCACAAACAACTCAGAGGACTCACTGAGTTTCTCACTTCCTCCCTTTCCTGGTACTACCACCAGCAAACCTCGACTTAGGTCTCTATCCTGTATTTATTTCCTTCCTCCTTGTTTGTCCATTCAGTCATTAGATCCCATTTGTTTAGTTGTCTGTCTCTCTGGGTTCATTTTCTATCACCGCTATAAAGAGAAAACACCCCATCTCTGCTTCTCTTTCTCTGCTTCCAGAGTCACATGGCCCTTCTTCCTGTTCACGAGTCCCATCTTTCTCTTCTCGCTTGTATGTTGTTTGGGATGCTCATCCAGGTACACCAGGACAACTTCCTTCTCTCAGTAATTCTAGCCCAAGGCAGGAACACACCTATAGGATACAGATAGCCTTCCTTCTGCGCTCTACTTTCCCGTGATTGACTTTTGTAGACCCCGCATGTCTACCTGTCCCTGGATTATTTTATTCCACACAGTGTTCCTTAGATTTATTCACATTTCACACAGGACAGGATTTCCTGCCTACCTCTTTTTTTTTTTTTTAAATAGCACCTGACTATCTGGTTTAAGCCAGTCTTGAGCTCCTAGGTTCAAACCTCCCCTACCCTCATCTCAGTCTTTTGAGTGTCTAGGTCTAGATGTATGTGGCCAGCAAGACATTCTGCTTAATTTTCTTTCTTTCTTTCTTTCTTTCTTTCTTTCTTTCTTTCTTTCTTTCTTTCTTTCTTTCTGTGTGTGCATGTCATAGCATGAGTGTGGAAGTCAGAGAACAACCTGCAGAAGGTAGTTCTCTCCTTTCACCCATGTGCTCTAGGGATCAAAGACTGGCAGATGGCAGCAAGCACCTTTCCTGCTGAACCAGCATGCTAACACATACTCTGTCCTTTAAAGACCAGACTCCATTTCAGTGTTCATGCATGTTACATCTTACAATCTTCTCACTTGTCCCTTTATAGAAAATTGTAATTCTCTTCCTTGGCTACTGTAATCATGACTTTTCTCATTGCTGGGATGAAATCCCTGTCAAAATCAAGTCATAGAGAAAAGGTTCATTTTGGTTCACAGTTCAAGGGAAACAGTTCTTCATGGCAGTGAGTTCATGGCAGCAGAAACAGGAAGCAGCTGGTTGCATTGCCTCTGCTGTCAAGAGGCAGATAGAAGTGGGGCATAGTGGCGCATGCCTTTAATCTCAGCACTTCAGAGGCAAAGGCAAGTGGATCTCTGAGTTTAAGGCCAGTCTGGTCTGTAGAGGGAGTTCCAGGACAGTCAGGGGTACACACAGAAAATCCCTTTCTCAAAAAAGAAAATAAAACAAAGAACCATTCAGAGCCCAGAGCCCCAGGACTTGCAATGGTGTTGCTCCCATTTAGGGTGGTCTTCCACTCATTTTAATCAGTATTTAAATGCCAACTTCATAATAGCCAGCTTAACAAGTGTGAAGTGATAGTTCACCATGGTTTTAGTTTGTGTTTCCCAGACATTTGGTGATGTTGAATAATATTCTTTCTTATGCCTCATTTGTATGTTGTCTTTTGAGAAATATCTGTTCAGGTCTTTTGTTCATTTAAGAATATCTTATATGGAGTAATTTTACTTTCTTATTTTGTATCATCTCATTTGATGTTCATAAGAGCCTCAGTATCTCACAAAATCCCATTGGCAGCGATGAAATAGTGTGGTTAAATAACAGCTCTCTAAAGGGGACTCAGATCCAGACAGCCTGATTCTGGAGTCCTCACACTTTCCTGGCTCCAGACACCTTAGCACATCATGGGACAGGTAAAAGGGGGTGTGGTGGTTTGAAAGAAAATGTCCCCCAATGGGAGTGGTACTGTTAAGGGGTATGGCCTTGTTGGAGTAGGTGTGGTCTTGTTAGAAGAAGCATGTCACTGTAAGGGGCAAGCTTCGAGGTCTCATATATGCTCAAGATTCATTCACTGTTATACACTCCACTTCCTGTTGCCTGTAAGTTATAAGACTCTCAGCTCCTCTTCAGCACCACGTCTGTCTGCATGCCACCATGTCACACCATGATAATGTACTGAGCTGTAAGCCACCCATTAAATGTTTTCCTTAATAAGAGTCGCGGTGGTCAGGCTGGAGAAATGGCTCAGAGGTTAAGAGCTGCCTGCTCTTCCAAAGGTCCTGAGTTCAATTCCCAGCAACCACATGGTGGCTCACAGCCATATGTAATGAGTTCTGGTGCCCTCTTCTGACCTGCAGGCATGCAAGCAGACAGAATACTGTATACTTAATAAATAAATAAGTATTAAAAAATAAATTAAAAAACTCTATAAAAAAAAAGAGTTGCTGTGGTCATGGTGTTTCTTTACAGCAATAGAAATCCTAACTAAGACAGGGGGTAAATGATGTCTCAGAATGCATGTCACACCAGGCAGGAAAAATTCAAATAGTATAATGTTTGAGATTAGTGACAACTAAGCCAATGTGAATGTATCGGTCCCCTTTAGTCTTAGGAAGAGGAAGAGACCAGCCAAGATCACTCTGGTTAATGGTTTAGAAGTGTGAGACAAAGTTCAAGGGCTTTAAGATGTGTTAGACTTTCTACAGTAGGGAAAGTTGTCTTGGTGAGAAAAGGCACTTGCCTCAAGTTTGGTGACCTGAGTTTGATCCCTGGAGCCCTCATGGAAGACGAGAGTAGTCCTGAGTTCTGTGTGCCCCTCCCCACACAGAATGAGTAAATATGAAACAGAAAAGTTAAAGTAGAGAAAGTCTAACATGGGTGTCTTATTTGATTTTAGGCTTAGGAGAAGCCTAACATTATCACTATCATTATTATTCAATTCAATTATTTTTATTAAATTGATCAAGTTGTATATATAACTATTACTATAATTCAGTTTAAACATTCTTCTCATACACTTATTTGCAGTTAATCTTGGCTTCTACCTCCAGTCATGCGAAGCCATGCATACCTGTCCTGTCTCTGTAGACTTGTACATATACATGAAATTATAAAATATGTGATCTTTTACAATGATTTCTTCACATAATGTTTTTAGATGGATACACATTGCAGTTTTTATCAGTAATTCTTTCTTTCTTTCTTTCTTATTGTGGACCAGTAGACCATGCATGCTTCCTTTTTACGGTTGACCAATAATTTTACCTTAAACCACATTTTGCTGGCCTGTTAAATGACTCGCTCATTTTGGCTACCATGAATAACTTTTCTATGGATAGTCACATGTAAGGTTTTGCTTGGACATATGTTTTCATTTCTCTCAACATAGAGAGCTTGTGATTGGTTGGGTAAGTTATGTGGTAATTTTGTTTACTTTTGTTTAATTTTTGATATTTAATTTTGAAGAAAATATGTCCTACTATTTAAGTCAAGATGTGAAAACTGGAGAAAACAAAAAGCCCAGACAGGGGGAAGGGAAATGGTCTAGGCTGTGGAAAAGCACTAGTTCCATATGTGGTACCTATAAGGAAACAATTCTATTTTACATTGAAAACCCAATTCAAAATAGCCTTAAAGGAGGCTAGAGAAAGTCCAGCACCCAAGTAACAAGCTGAGAGACTCTTTGGGCATATGTAAACCCAACGCTGTGGGAAGCAGAAACAGAAGGACTGATTGACTTTGCTGTCTGCCAGCCTGATGAGAAAAAGTGAGTGCCAGGTTCAATAGACCCTGCCTCAAAAAAACAAGACACAGAGTGCGGTACCTCGTGCCTTCCTCTGGTGTCTACACGTGCACAAGTTCATTGCCCCCCATGTGTGTGCAACACACACGCATTATAAGAGGAAATATGTCCCTTTCCCAGTCCTGTGGAATGATAGCTGCAGAATCTCCATGACTGGGGCATCAGCAGGAGAGGCATTTTGATGAGGATCCAGTGGTGATGATGTGCTAGGGACCAGAGGCCTTGAACCAGACCAAGTACTCATTGCAATGAGCATTTGCAAGCGGGGTTGATTAGACAAAAGGGTAGACTGCCTGACACACCAAAGCTCCTAATGCCCCTAGGATGAATGAAGAGGTGTTGGAAAAGCGGGAAGGACAGAGTGGGATTGGGGAGCGTGATGTGAAATTCCCAAAGGATCAATAACAAATTATGTTATAAAAGAAAATGTGTCCCTTTCTTGAAAGTCATAAATATGCCTGCATCACACCAGGGCTGTCTTTTCCCAGTCTGAATTGAAAAATCCAATGAGAAATTACTTTCTGAGACACCACACTAATTAAAAACAAGACAAAGCAAGCAAGCAAACAAAAACCCAGACTCTGGCCTGGTACATAGGTTGGAAGGGACATGCACCAGAAGAAAGAATGTGTGACTGTTCCTTGTCTGTGTTGGGGCAAGCTAACCACCTCCCACACTTGGCAATAATGTTTGCAGGGTCCAAAAGTCACAGTTCTGATTCTGTTGCTTCCCAGAAGAAAAAATAGTATTGTCAAAGTATAGGAAAATGATCGTATTCAAGTCCTGTCTCTCTGAGACGCTTTCTTCCTGTGTCAGATTTTGTGACATTTATGTTGTTTTGTGTGTTCCTGGATGTTTTCCCTCTGTCTGCTCTTTAGTGCAAGACAGAGCAAGCATTCATGCCTCTGGTTGAGCCAATCAATTGAGTACACAATACCTTGGTTAGTCCAAGGTAACCTACATGTTTAAACATTGCCTGCAAAGACAGCTTCAGTACAACACAGTTACATTAAAAAAAAAAAAAAAACCCACGGCATGAAGTTTGGAGATGATTTCTAATGGGCCCCAAAGAGAGCTTTTAGTCCTTAGGCTATGACCGACCAGAAGTTCATGCCACATTAACTTCCCCATCTGAAAAGCAGGAAGGTCCCTTGCTACAGCTTAGAAAAGCGATTGGAGGAGGCAAATCATGCGTTTTTCTCGATGGTAAGCATTCTCCAAGTGCAATAATAAAGTGCCCGTTTCCTCTCTGTGATTTCAAACTGAACAGGAGACAAGGACTGGCGATCTAACCAGTTCAAGCAGTTCAAGGTTACTGTTGACTGTCTTTTTCATCACCTGCTTGTAATTCTTGCTTTGAACTTTCGGAAATGGCCCTCTGATTTTTCCCTTGTGACACAATATTGTTAGGTTCCTGTGGTTTGTTTGGTCTGTGACTATCGCCCGAGGAGAGGCAAATTACCTAGACCGGAACAACTGAAGGAAGGCATATCTCTAGTTAGTGTGATTGACTCAGAACTGGGCACATGATCCAACCTGGGCTGCTGAGAAGCCTGGAGTTCTTATCAAACCAAAGAGCCCTGTTTACTGTAGATTCTCTGAGGGGGAGAATTTCTGTTGAGAGCTACTCAGGAATATCTCTGATACCTGAGATGTTGGAAATCTTTCCATAAAAGGAGAGAAAAATCCCAACGGCGAGGACAGTGGAATTCAGAGATGAGGAAAGCAAATGCTATGGGACATCCTCTCAGCGGCTGGGCCAGTGGAGATACAGCACGGAGCACTCGGCACAGGTAAGCCATTTCCTCTGAGCACGGCCAAAGCTCTGTACAAAGCACAGGAACACAGACTTTCTTCCTACCTCAAAACGCCCACTCCCAGACATTCTGAAAACAATCGCAGCAGCGCCTGTGCCTTCAGCGTGGTTTCGGTCTGTACACAGGTGCCATACATCAAAACTTCAGTAAGTTAAAACTGGAGGAGTCCCAGAAGGCCTGCTACTTCCAAGGTAAAGTGACTGTCCCTGGACCATCTGCTGTGGTATAATTGGACTGGCATGATGTTGGAGTTTGGTGAGTGTATTTTAGTAAAATGGATTTCAGAACTGAAGATTCTTCATAGGAATGAATTCTAGGATCAATTATTAGATAGTGGGCAGCTTCTCAAAAAAAAAAAAAAAAACAAAGAGAATTGGGGACCTCAGAATACATCACATACAGCAAGGATAAATAATATTCCATGAAGTTTTTGTTTCTGATGGCTAGAAAAGCAAAGTTGCACATGTTCAAAGATTCTTAGGCAGTGAGTGAGTCTGATAGATTCTATGCATTTTTGCCATGGCTCAAGGTCAAAGTTTGAAAACCTCTTTAGAGGATATTAGAATTTCTTTTGTGGGTGTGTTTTTATCAAGAAGGAAGCACAGTATATTTTCCATATCAGTAAAGGGTTGCTTAGCATCGAAGTCAAGCCAGCCCCTGTAGACAGCATGGATTCTAAATGAAGGCTCTGAGCCTGAGTTATAGACACATTTTCCCTGTTTGCTCCTGCATTACTAAGCCACCAGTAACAAGGGTGTGCTTTACAGTACTCTGGGATTCTTGGGGGGTTGAAAGTGCTGCATAAAATCAAGTCTAGTCTGTTTATGGATGTAATTCCCTGTGCCCAGAGATCAGGATGTGTGCTGTGGTCTGAATTACACTGCATCTGATTCTCATTAACTGCTCGTGATTCCCCCCTGGATCCGGTTTCTCTGCCCTCTCTGAATTACTGTGCACATGGCTGGCTTCTGCAGAGTGCTCAACCCTGGCCGTCGGCAGTCAAGTCTGTTGCTCTGTTATAACCCAAGCTGCAATTGGAGCAGACCCTAAGAGGAGTGTTTTAGAAACACACACACACACACACACACACACACACACACTCAAAAAAAACCTGTCAAATGATCAAAGAAACTCACTGAGCTATATGTTTCTGCATTGGTGAGCTGATTACCAAACACTACAGACAGGGGTATGTGGTTTGATGTCTTAGGCCCAGAGAAAAGAAACTAGACAATAAATGTTTATTATCAGCACATGCATTGTGTTCCCGACTGAACTGTGTCCCTTTAACATAGGCATGTTGGAGATTTGGCTTCCAGCATGATTTGGAGAGAGGGCGTTTAAACAGTAAAGGGCAGATGAGGAAATAAAGGTGAGGCTCTAATTCAATAGGACTGGTGGTTCTATAGAAGAGGGGAAACAAGGAAGAAACCCCTCTCCTTTGTCTCTTATGTTCCACACACACCAAGGAAAGACCAGGTGAGCACATAGGGAAAAGGTGGCCATTTGCCAACCAGGAGGGAGCCCTCCCCAGGAACAGACCATGTTGGTACCCTGATTTCTGGATTCCAGCCTCCAAATCATCAGGAACACAAATGCCCATTGTTGAAGTCATCTACTCCATAGTATTTTGTTATGGCAACCCAAGCTGACTCAGACAGAGGACGAGCATAGCTCTTCTTGATTCCCTCACCATACAACAACAGTGTTACACACCTCTAGTCCAGGAAATGTCCATGTGTGGTACCCAATGTGGGCGGTATGCTCTGAGTCCTTGGGGATTATTTGTTCATGCAAGCTTCGTAACAGCTCACAAGCAGGTTGACTAATAGTCTCCTAGCTTTTGTTTGTTGTCAATTTGACACAAACTGGAGTCTGGAAGTAGAAACGACAACTGAGAAAACGCCATCATCTGATTGGTCTGTGGGTAAGTCCATGGGGGTATTTCCTTGACTGAGGTGGGAGGGCCTAGTCCACTGGGGGTGATGTCACCCAGGCAGGTGGTCCTGTGTAGTATAAGAAAGCAGGCTGAAAGACTGGAGAAATGACTCGGTGGTTAAGAGCACTGGCTGCTCTTTCAGAGGACATAGGTTTGATTCCTAGCACCTACATGGTAGCTCACAACCACCAGTAATTCCAGTCCCAGGAGATTCAGCACCGTAGTCTGGCTTCTGCGTGTACCAGACACACAGGTAGTATGCAGGCATACTCGCAGACTCATATGCAAGCAAAACACACACCAAAAGCAAGAAAAACAAGCAAGAAGAAAAGAAAAGAAAGCAAGCTGAACAAGCCATGGGGGAGCAAGCTGGGAAGTATCATTCCTCCATGGTGTCTGCTTCAGTTCCTGCCCCTGGGTTCCTGCCTAGGCTTCTCTCAACAGACTGTGCTTTAGGATCTGTAAGATGAATAAAACACTTGCTCCACAGATTGTTCTTGTTCATGGTCTGCATCGCAGCAGTAGAAATGAAAGGGAGACAGCAGTGACAGACTCCCAGGGTTCAGTATTTACAACCACACATGTAGCTTTCTTCCTCTCCCGTGGACCTGAGTTGGGTCTGGAGTTGGAGAAGAAAGTCACCTGGAAGTGATGCATGCCTTCCTGCTTCTCATTGGCTAAAGCAAACCCCGGGGTCACTTCAGGAAACTGAGGCAGTGCTATCCTCCCATGTTTGGAAGGAAATGAAGCAGGCATCTTCCTTGAGCAGAGAAGTGTTGCTGTCATCCTCTGAAGAACAGGCTTTTACTGATGAAACACACAGAGTTTATGGACCCGTGCCCTCGTGCATGCAGCTAATAAACGGAGTAAAGTTAGCAAGCAGAGCAAATCAAAACATCAAACACCTAGTTAGATTTGAATGGCAGATAAACAACAAACAAATTTTTAGTAGAAAGACGTCCCAAATCTGCGTAAGGAATATATTTACTCTAAAACAATAGTTTATCTGAAACACAAACATAACATCGTCCTTTGTGTTTTAGGCAGGTAGCCTTAATCCAGGCAGTCCCCAGATAGGACTTTGGCTCCAGAGAAGAGTAATATTCTATTCTGTACCAGTCTTTTGCTTCTGCAACCTTGTTTTGTGCTTCTGCCAAACTTATTTATTCCTTAACCAGATGACTAATGCTGAAAGAAAATTTAGGACCTCTCCATCAGAAGGGAAAGTGCTTTGGAAATGTTTTCCCACTGATCATTTCTTGATGAGGAAATAGAATCTCTCCTGCCCCCCCCAAATGGATCCTCCTACATTCAGACATGTTTAGTAAGCTACTGCCTAATGTTTCTCAGTTAATGGAAAGGAAGATGTGGGGTAGATAATCGTAATGACCATTAACCCCTCAAACTTGCCCCAGGGAGATGGAAACTGGTTGCCTTTTTCATTTTGAAGCACTTAGGTCAATAATGCAATTACTTTGTTTCCTCTGACCAAAGTGACTGAGAATTCAGGCTTGAGGGGTTGAAGCCATACCAGCGGTAGACAGTAGTGATGTCATCATGTATGAGGGTGAGCATGGGTATGAGATGGCAAGTTTGCAGCCAGCTGAACAATCCACATTTCTGCTTCTGTTTTGCTGTGTATGTGTGTGTGTGTGTGTTGTGCACGTCTGTGAGATAGGAGGCCAGAAGATAACCAGAGAAAGATGTTGGATGTGCTGCTCTCCCATGTTCTATATTATTCCCTTGAGACTGGGTCTTTCACTGAATCTGGAGCTAGGCTGATAGCCAGCAAGCCCCAGAGATGTTCTGGTCCCCACCCACAACAAAACTGGAGTTATAGGGATACCTAGCCATGCATGCTGGGATCCAAATTCAGGTCCCCATGCTGATGTTATCAAGCACTCTTAAGCTTTGGGATAAGTCTTCTATACACTGTGAAGATATGTTGCTCTCACTGGTTAATAATAAAAGCAGCTTTGGCCTACAGCAAAGCAGAATATAGCTAGGTGGGAAAGCCAAGTTGAATACAAGGAGGGGGGGGGCAGAGTCAAGAGAGATGCAAGCCAGCCACCCAAGAAACAAGATGCCAGGAAACTGAAAAGCCATGGCCACGTGGTGATACATAGATGAACAGAAATGGTTATTTAAATGTAAGTGCTAGTTAGCAATAAGCCTGAACTATAGGTCAAGTGGTTTGTAATTAATATTAAGCCTCTGAGTGATTATTTAGTAGTGGCTACAGTGCAAGGTAGGACAGAGAAACCTCCGTTTACGTTCTTACCCACTGAGCTATTCTTCTAGCCCCAGGATTCCACGTTTTGTAGATGGCTTGCGCAAGTAATTAAGTGTTGACAATGGATATAGCTGACATCTCATTGATACTTAATTAGTAACTATTCACCACCTGGCACCAAGTCTGGCAGGGAGTGCGAAGATAGTTAATGCCATGTGAGCTTGCTGATAACCTATAATGCCTATTTTGCAAATGAGGAACTAACTGGAAGATGGGCTGAGTGAGACTGATTAAAACAGGCCAGCTTCTAAAAGGCACTGAGAGTAGGCAGTGACTTTGATTTATCTGAGGATGAGTTCGTAGGAGTCCTCATTACTTCTCTTAATTTGACTTGGACTTCCAAGGTCTGGTCTCAAGTGGCTGAAACCAGTGACTCATGGCCCCCACTAGGAATAATGACTAACAGACCATTAGGAGGGAATCGACTGGCTTGCTTGTTCCCTTGCATGAAAGGTAATCAGTACATGAGATTAGTTTCTTCTTGCCACTATGTGGCCCGAGTTTCACTCCTTAATCCTCTGAAAAATAAGACAAAACTCTTCCCTAGGCTAGGTTTTAATCCATGGTGTTTCTTGTAATTTGCTGATCCCAGCGAGTGAAACAGCTTTCACGAATGTCTTGTCACCACCTGAGTGTTCCCTTTCTAGAGTACCTGTTTGATACAAAAGTGCCATTATGCTGTTTCCCTTGTTTGTTTGTTTTTGTTTCCAGTAATGAATATTGAACCATGGACCTCTACCACTGAGTTAAAATCTCACTACCTACTAAGTTAAAAGATAACTCCCTGCTGGTTAGACCTTTTCAGACTATTGCTGACATGAATGTGGATTCTCACCATATGTCTTAGGGCAAGGACCAAGAGAAAGCAAATGAAGGCTAGAGGGATTGATGCCAATCAACTCTGATGGATTCCTTTGGCTATATAGAGATGGATATCACAAGCTGGGTGGTCGTAAACTCCTTTAATCCCAGTTTTTTGGAGGCAGAGGCAAGTGGATCTCTGAATTTGAGGCCGGCCTGGTTTACAGAGTGAGTTCTGGGACAGCCAGAGCTGTTATATAGAGAAACCCTGTCTGGGATGGGGGAGGTAAATATCTCCCCTTGTGGACTTTCTCAGTGAAACACAAAGTCCTCTGTTGAGGATACTAACTTTTGTTTATTACTCTTGTCCAGATGCTGCCCTAACATCTTTGTAAGGATTACAGTTTACAACTCTACACAGTCCTGTGGACTGTTCGGGCACTGTTCATGGGTTCCCAAGATGAACCAAGCAAATAAGTTTTGGGTTGGTATAACCACTGTCTTAGCTGTTATTCTATTGCTGTGAAGAGCTACCATGACCAAGGCAGTTTACAGAAGCATTTAACTGGAGGTTGCTTACAGCTTCAGAGGGTTAGACCATGATGATCATAGGAGGGAGTGTGGCAACAGGCAGGCAGGCAGGCATGCATTGGAGCAGTGGCTAACAGCTTACATCCTCATCCACAGGCAGTGTGGAGAGAGAGAGAGAGAGAGAGAGAGAGAGAGAGAGAGAGAGAGAGAGAGAGAGAGAGAGAGAGGAGAGAGAGACTGGGCCTAGTGTGGGCTTTTGAAACCTCAAAGCCCACCACTAGTAACATACCCCCTCCAACAAGGCCACATCTCCTGATCCTTTTCAAACAGTTCCACTAATTGGAGACCAAGCATTCAAGCAGATGAGCCTATGGGAACCATTCTCATCCAAACCACTATAGTCAGACAATAGAACACTACATGCAATAGGGCAGATGATTCACCTATGACAGCATACAGAAGGATAAGGCCATTCACAGTGTTCAGTCAGGGAAGTGAGACACGGGAAACATGCCGTAGTATTCCATCTTAATAAAAAGATTTAAAAAATTTATGTGCATGAGTCCTTTGCCTGCATATATATGTGTGTATCATGTACATGCCTAGTGACCACAGAGACCAGAAGAAGGCATAGGATTCCCTGGAACTAGATCCAGGCAGTAGTTGCACATTGGGTACTGGGAATTGAACCCGGGTCCTTCAGAAGTACACAGCAAATGCTCTTAACCACTGAGCCATCTCTGTAGTCCCCATTTGTATACATTTTAAAGGCAGGTATACATACTGTGGTGCATCAAGTAGCGGTGTTGTCACAGGCGGAGTTCTAAGGTCATTTCATCTCTGCTGCCCAATGCTTGTCTCTTGTATTAGACCTGTCCCTTGAGTCCAGTTGCATTCTCCCGTGTGATAGACTGCCGTTTCTTACAGTCTTAGTCTGGAACATGCCTTATCTTTCAGGTTCTGAACACCTTTGCTACTACTCGAAAGGTTGTGAGCCTTTGCCTCCACGATGGACTGAAATAAATCCTTTCTTTAGTGGCGCCTGCCAGGTGTTCCGGGGACAGTGACAAGAAAATAACTAACTTATTTTTATGTTATTATTATGTTATTATTATGACTTTAATGTCACTCCTGCCATGAAAATGCCTAATCACCAAGCTAGCGATCTGAGGTGGGCTCATGTAATCGGGCGAGTTCTTGAATGAGCAGAAATAGAAGAATCCGGGAAGAAAAGATCATCCTGGCCTAGAAGGAGCAACAGCTGTGAACTGCCTACGGGGACTGCCAGCAGCCTATAGGGGCCGGGAAAGGTTCCTAGCTAACAAGTGGCAGGAAAGGCGGCCTTAGTGAGGCAGTCACAGGAACTGAACCCTGCCCACAGCCCGAGTGAGCTCAGATCCCAGATGAGAAGTCAAACTCTGGCTGACACCTTTTTCCCCACATAGGGAGACCGGGAACAGAAGGTGTAAGACATGCGCGCGAGATGGCAGAGCTGCACGGGTTTTAACCGGCTCAGTTTGTGTGATGGGATTTCTAAGGACAGAGAGCTAGTGCAGATGGCAGGGATGGGAGGGGCTGCCAAGTGCTGGAAGCCGGCTTGATCTGGTGATGGTGAGGTAAGAGCCCTGGACTTGGGCTGTCACCAGCTTCACGTGGAGAATGGATGTGCTTTTCTCTCCATATTTTGCATTTGATGTAAACAAGGTTTATAAAAAGCTGGGAAGGTGGCTCAGTATAAAAACTCCTTGCCGTGCAAACACAAGGACTTGATTTTTGGGCCCCCAAACCCGTATTAAAAATAACCAACAACCAGATGTGGTGGCATGCATCTGTAATCCCAAAACTGGGACTGTGGAGACAGATGGATCCTTGGGGTTCACGAGCCAGCCAGTCCAGTCTACTGGATGAGTTCCAGGCCAGTGAGACTTGAGGGGACTTGAGAGACAGCATCCAAAGTTGTCCTTGGACCTTCATATACATGTTCATATGTGTGCATGAACCTGAGTGAGCACACAAACATATATGTTCACACCCACACAAATTTAAAACCAAATGTTGGGACAAACTTATTTATGTTGATCTTAAGAATACAGAAACGAAGAGACACCCAAACCTAGGCTCATCTGAATCCATTGTGTGTTGTGGGAGCTCCTTCAGCCAATAGCCACTGAGATAGCAGCCCAATGGGGCGTGGTCTCTTTCTCTTTTAAAAAAGCAGCAACTGCCTTCCCGCTCACTCTCTGGCTTCCAGCTCCGCTTCCGCTTCCGGCGACTAGGCTCCCTTCCTGATTGCACAGAGGGCTGTTGTCTGGGACGGTAATCTGCAAGATTTTCCTCCTTAAATAAATAACCATTCTATTAATCATAATTCCAAACTGGTGTGGGATTGTTTGTGACTTACGCCTTCATCTGTGCTAGGCTGTGCTGAGGCTGGCCCTTCCTGTCCATGATCAGGCAGTGGAAACCTCCCCTTGGTGGGACTGCTTTTGGTGGAACACTTAAAAAGAGAGGAGAGAAACAAATGAGAGGTACAATTTTTGGACTGAATTAGACCTTGGAGATAATGCCATTTTGATTACTCAGGAAACCCTAATATCAATTCCAGTCATTCCCCAGTGAGGGCATAGGTGACTTTATGGTCACTCTGACACTCCTCCTCCCAGGGACCAGCAACAATTGTGTCTAGGAAAGAGTTATGACCTTTTGTCCCTGCTGCCAACAGCTGAGGTTGGAAAGAGAGATAGGAGAGAGGCAGGAGCTTGCTTAGGGCGTTTGTATGGGAAGGCATCATTAGGTGAGAGGTTTCTTTAAAGATGAAGCAAACCAACTTCATCTTCTAAAACTCACCAGTCGTTCAAGCAAAATCAAACAGCTTCAGAAACTAAACCCCTCTAAATGTTTAAAAAAAGATTCTCCTTTCTAAATAGGGTCATTACTAACCCTTGAGTACAGCGCATCATTGCTTCTTTAAGAACAATCTGGTATGGGGGGAGGGGCAGGGTACAGTGTGATGGTACACACCTCAAGCCCAGCACTTTGGAGGCAGAGGCAGGTTGGTTCTGGTTGTTTGAGGATAACCTGGTTACATGGTGAGACTCTGTTTGGAAGGAAAGAAGAGAGAGAGGGAGGAAGGGAGAGAGGAAGAAAGAGGGGAGAGAGAACAGGATGAGGAGAGAAAGAGGGAAGGAGATAAAAGACTGAAATCGTAACCAAGAACTGGACATTTACTAATTGTTCAGAATGATAGCACAGCACATGCATATTTCAAAAACTGCACTGTCAAATACATACAGCCATTTAGCTCTGAAAATCTAATTCATCTCTATTATGCTCATGGATATATACAGATAATTTCAGATTTAGAAACAAGAATGCAATATCTCATGAAATTATATTGTTTATATGTTAAAATGATTATTTGGGCATATAAATCATATGACATATTTGAATTATTGGGTTATATAGGGTCTCTGTGGCTCATGAGAGATTTCTGTTGGGTAGGTTAATGGCTGGAACCCTGAAGATATTTCACAAAAGATATCTACAAGAGAAAAACTATGGTCTTAATTATATAGTATATCATTGTTTGTGTATATGTGTGTGTATGTGTGCATGCATGTGTGTATGTTTCTAGGGACTGAGCCAAGGTCCTCGGACATAGTAGGCATATGTTTTTTAATGATTTTTTTCTTTTCAGATTATAAATACATAGAGTATCCCTTCTCTGGAATATTTGGGACCAGAAGTGCTTCCGATTTTGAATTGGGGGAGGGATTGAATTTTTACATATATGTGATAAGCTATTTTAGTAATGGGATCGAATCTAAAATGAAATTCATTTATATTTCATGAGAAGATTTTGCATATAGCCTGAAGGTAATTTCATACATTTATTGTGCCTTCAACTTGTCTGTGATCTGTCACATGAGACTGGGTGTCCTGGTTGGTTTTTGTCAACTTGACACAGCTAGAATTATCTGAAAAGATGAAACTCAATTGAAAAAGTGCATCCATCGGACGGCCTGTAGGCACGTCTGTTAGACATTTTCTTGATTAGTGGTGGATGCAGGAAGGTCCAGCCCATGGGCAGGAGTTGGGGTCCGGTGTGGAGTTTCTACCGCTGGGCAGGTGATTCTCGGTTGTATAAGAAAGGTGGCTGAGCAAGCCATAAGGAGCAAGCCAGTGATGGGGGAGTGATTTCTTAATAATAAAGAAACTGCCTCGGCCCTCATAGGACAGAAAATTAGGTAGGCGGAGTAGACAGAAGAGAATTCTGGAAAAAAGAAGCTGAGGGTGAGTCGCCATGATGCTCCCGCTCCAGACAGATGCAGGTTAAGATCCTCCCTGGTAAGCCAGCTCGTGGGCTACACAGAATATTAGAAATGGGTTAGAACAATATGTAAGAGCTAGCCAATAAGAAACTGGACCTAGCCGGGCCAGGCAGTGTTTGAAAGAATACAGTTTCCATGTAATTATTTCTGGGTATAAGCTAGCCATGCGGGCGGCCGGGTGCCGGGGACGCAGCCCTGCCGCTCCTATTTCAACAGATGGCGCCCAACGTGGGGCTAAATCCACTTAAAAACCTGAGAAGCCTTAAAAATAAGGGAAACAGAGTTTAACACAGATTTTTGCTGTTTTGTTGGTGACATGCTGTAGAGAGATTCCTGATTCAGCAACAGCAGCAGAGAAAAAAAGCTGCGTCATTTTAAAGCGCGGCTTCCTGGTGCTATGCTGCCAGCGTGAACTCTGGCTTTAAAGCATTTCAAGGCTTTTATGGGACTGGATGTTTCTGTTCCCACTTGGGATCGGAGGAGATTGCTCTGAGACCTGCCGATGGCTCAGCGTTCCCTGCCTACACCTGGGCAGATGGCGGAATCAGGCTTAGGCAGGCGGAAGAGCATGGCGGATTCCTGCTGCCATACAGAGACGCGTTTTCAGACTGCGCAGTGCTCTGCGTGTCAGATTTGGCTGTAACTTGGATAAAAAGAGTTTCTGTGCTGCACACTCAGTCTCAAAATTAAATTGCTGATTGCGGCTCCAATGTAAACTGCTGTTTGCCTGTAACTGTGCTCAGCTCAAAAGCACCAAATGACTCTGAGGCAGGAGCGGCTGCTCCTTGCTGAACTGTGCTGATCTCAGGCAGGAACTACCGTAATTACCTTAAAACCGTGCAGTTAAGGTTTAGACTGGGCAGGACACAGGCAGTACCGTATTACCTATACATGGTGCAACTTAAGTTTTTAAGAAATGCTTAACATTTTAAGAAATGCTCCTGGAAAAAAAAAAAAAAATTACAGATTCACAGTAAAACAGATTCAGACACCGTTGGATGAATGTACGTAGGCTTGGGGAAAAAAAGAGAATATAAAGAATAAAGTTAATGTCTTAAAAAGAAAAAGGGTAAAGTCTTTAAAGAGACAGAGTACAGAAGTACAGATAGTTATAGATTAAGAGAAATAAAGAAAAATAAGCCACGTAAAAATGAAAAATTCACAGAGAGTCTGGATTATGTACATTGTGTTTTCTTTAAAATTTTTGACTGTGAAGGAGCTAAGTACAAAGAGACATTTTATTATATGGGCTGCTAAGCTGAACCTGCACATATGTTCTAAAGGTATCTTGACTTCAAAATTTGGATCTAAGGATATGATGCTTTGGAGAGGGTCTTCTTTTGTTTCCACAGAGGATGTGACCCTATGGATTGCATCTATCCCGGTATGGTATGATAGACCACGCCCTCCTGAAAGGTTGCTGTGAACACCCTCAAAAAATTACTTCACTCAACTGCCAACCGAGATGAACCTGACACACAGGTTACACCCTAAATGATCTGATTAACAGTGCCCCCATTCAGCAGGAAGCAGTTTGGAGAGAAAAAACTACGCCCATGTTCCCAAATATTGTTTATAAATGTTCTTTTACATTTAAAGGGGGATATGATATAGATATGAATAATTTGCATTGGTATGGATTTTAAGGTCAATTTTGTTATATGTATATGTATTTTTGAACTTGATTAAGGTATTGTGATTATGTAGTTCATTTAAAATGTAATGTATAATTAGGAAATATAGGTTGTTAATGGATAATCATTGCTAATAGTTAAGCTTGTAGTCATGTTAGTTAGATTTTCTAGATATATAGAGATATATTTCAATTAGATAGGCATTCTTCATATCTTTCAAAGACTGCAGAATATGGCATTTAAAATATTTTAATAACTTAGGACTTTTCATGACAAGGAGACACGTCTGCTCCTGGCAGCACCAGCTACTTCAAGAGGAAGATGGGCATCGAAGAGGATCCTTATGGAGTTTGATAGTCATTTGGGCAAGAAACTGCTCTTGCCTGGACTGTTGCATAAACTGGACACAGAGAACCCGCAGAGAGAGGACTGCTGAACTTGCCTAAAGGTGAGATGGTCTTTCGGGGTTCCTGATTCATGAAAGAGTCTGCGAGACATTCTGCAGGACACAGCAGAAAATGACTGAACTGTCTTTGAAATTTCCTGCTTCATGGAAATGTCTCTGGATACCATGGGCCTGTAGGCCGAAGATGGATGCCCCAACGGTACAGAGGAACTTTGGGTGACTGTCCAGGCAGCGAGATGTCTCTGTCATTTCTAGAGTTTTCTTATTTCTTGTTTACTTAGGTAGTATTATATCCTTCTGGAGTCTTTGATGGAGTTGAAGAATGAATAGATAGTTATAGTTTTCCTTAGTTATGATAAGAGATAAAATAGATATAAATATTGTAACTGTAATTCTTACTTGATAACTGTTTTGTTATATGTAATTTTACTATGTTAAAGTTAAAGCCTTTCTTTTTTTGTTTAAACAGAAAAAGGGGAAATGATGGAGGTGGGTCTTGTATCTTATCTGTTGATTTCATTTCTTAATAATAAAGAAACTGCCTCGGCCCTCATAGGACAGAAAATTAGGTAGGCGGAGTAGACAGAAGAGAATTCTGGAAAAAAGAAGCTGAGGGTGAGTCGCCATGATGCTCCCGCTCCAGACAGATGCAGGTTAAGATCCTCCCTGGTAAGCCAGCTCGTGGGCTACACAGAATGTTAGAAATGGGTTAGAACAATATGTAAGAGCTAGCCAATAAGAAACTGGACCTAGCCGGGCCAGGCAGTGTTTGAAAGAATACAGTTTCCGTGTAATTATTTCTGGGTATAAACTAGCCATGCGGGCGGCCGGGTGCCGGGGACGCAGCCCCGCCGCTCCCTATTTCAACAAGCCAGCAAGTTCCTCTACGGCTTATGCTTTAATTCCAGCCTTGAATTCTTTCCATAGCTTCCCCTGATGGTGGACTATGGGCCGAAGAAACCCTTTCTTCTCCAAGTTGTTTTTGGTCATGGTATTTATCATAGAAATAGAAAACTAAGAGATCAGGTTAGAATTTTCAACTTGGGTACCATGTAGGTCTAAAGGACTTGGATGTTAGAGCAGTTGGGGTTTACAATTTTCATAGCAGGAATGTTCAACCTGTATATTCAACACAGCAACAACAACAACAACAACGCAGAGATGTAGACAGGAATAATTGGGCAGCAAAATCTCCCATAATGGAATTAATGTTTGTATTAACATATGGCATATATAGTTACAAAATTATAATATGTATATATTGTTATTATTTGATTTACAAACTTCTTTCACTACACTAATTGTGCTTTTTTTCATAATGGCATATATGTGACTATTTTTTCATAGAATGTACTTTATCCAACATCTTGTTCACTTCAATTGTGTTTGGTTTTCATTTTCTTTTTTTCTATATGAAAATTGTTACTGCTTTTGATAATTCAATACATACTTCTTATGGCACTTGTTCAATCATTCCTTTAGGATTTATTTCTAGAAGAAACATTCCTGGGCAAAAGAGCAGAAATGAAAAGCTTTAGATCCATACAGTACCTTTTTTTTTTTTTTTTTTTTTTGCTAGGTTTTTATTTTACCCTTGGCAGTAACCTGCTAGGCAGAAAGATGGTTTCATTTCCCCACAAGCTTATGGGCCAGGATCTGGGGATTAGCTCTTTCATACACCTTTTCAGTTTCTAAATTTCTTATAGCTGGAAAGGAACTTGGCTTTTCTTATGCAGAATCTAGTTGCAATAACCAGGGACTTCTCTAATTCCTGAACCATCATCTGAGGTACTGTTCAGCTTCCCAGTGGCTGGTGTTGGTCTCAGTCAACTTTGACCAGAGTGGTGAAGACCCATGGGGATCTAGAGAGTGATCTAAGGGTAAGGGTACCTTCCACAGGGGCTCTCGCTGAAGAAGATAAAACACAGACACCAGCTTGTTATTTAGATAAGAATGGCCACCAGAGGCTCATATCTGTGAATGTTTAGTCACCAGGGAGCAGGACTGTTTGAAAGGATTAGAAGGATTAGGATGTGTGGTAACTAGAATGAAAATGATCCCCATAGACTCACAGAAAGTGGCAATATTGGGAGGCGTGGCCTTGTTGAAGTAGGTGTGGCCTTGTTGGAGGGAGTGTGTCACTGGGTGTGGGCTTTGAGGTGGATCTCTGAATTTAAGGCTAGCCTGGTCTACAGAACAAGTTCCTGGACAGCCAAGCTTAGGCAGTGAAGGAAGGAAACCATGGAAAACAGTTTGTGAGGATATGTTTGAACAAGAGGGCCATGTTCCAACCCCAGCAAGCAGCAGAATTTGATAGCTTTGACCTTGTCGTTCTGGCTTTAAAGTCAAGAAAAAGGTTATGGGGGCTGGAGAGATGGCTCAGTGGTTAAGAGCATTGCCGCTCTTCCAAAGGTCCTGAGTTCAATTCCCGGCAACCACATGGTAGCTTACAACCATCTGTAATGAGTTCTGGTGCCCTCTTCCGGCCTGCAGGCCTACACACAGACAGAATATTATATCCATAATGAATAAGTAAATAAATATTTAAAAAAAAAGAAAGGGGTTATGGAATCTTTCTCCATGGCTAAGACACCGCTGAGGTGGGGAATATGTCAGGGATGTCCCTGCGTGGAGGCCTGGAGAGATCATTGTGTGAAGCTATGAAGGTAAAGTCTGGACACACCAGTTGGAGACCCCAAAATCTTGGCGATTCCAGACCTGTGGGATCTGAGGGATACAGAGAAGAGCTGGTAACAGGGAGTGGAACCAGCCCAAGAGAGAGAAGTGTGTTACAGTGAGAAAAGCTGAATGGAGTTGGAGTTCTGAGGAACACTTTGACACCAGATATGGGGATAAAGATATAGAATTTGGAGTTTCCCCTGCTGGTTTTGCATCTTGCTTTGGTCCAGTATTTCCTCACTATGATCCCTTTCCTCCCTTTTGGAATGGTAGTATGTAGTCAACCTGTGCCATTGTATGCTAGAAGTATGTGGTATATTTGTTTGTTTTGATTTTTACAGGGGGGTTGTTATGAGTCTCCAGGAGAATTTTGACTTTGAAACAGTGTTCAGACTGAATGACTCTGCAGACTTCTGAAGTTGGATGGAATATATTTTTGCGTTATGATATAGCTACAAGCCTATGGGAGTCGGAGTAGAATGTGGTGGTTTGAGTAAGAATGGTCCCCATAGGCTCATATATTTGAATGCTTAATTTTCAGGGAGCAGAACTGCTTGAAAAAGGTTGAGGGATTAGGTGGTGTGGCCTTATTAGAAGAGGCATTTTTGGGCTTTGAAGTTTCAACAGCCCATGCCAGGGCCAGCCTGTCTATCTCTGTTGCCTATAGACCAGATGTAAAACTCTCAGCTACTACTCCGTTGCTATGCATGACACCATGCTCCCTACCGTGATGATAACTGACTAACCTCTGAAGCTGTAAGTGAGCCCCCAATTAAAAATGTTCTTTTATAGGAGCTGCCTTGGTCATCCTGTCTCTTCACAGCAATAGAACAGGGACTAAGACAGTCCCTATAAAAAGGTCTGCATAAAACACAATGATGAGACCACAGGGTTATTTTCAACTACATTTGAGTCTCTGAGGGCTAAGAAATTTTCAGGACAAGTGACATCTCACCACAGCACAGGTATACAATTTCAGCCTCCTTGCCCAGTGCTTGAGTCTTGGTATCCACTTAGGAAGCTCTATTGAATTGACTTTGAAAAGGTCATAAATGCCAGCCAGCCCAGTCACTGTAGGGGTAGGATCGGAAGCACCATGCAAGATATCCTATCACGTGCCACATTCTGGAAATATATTTCAGTCCTACGATGAATAACTCCAGGAGTCAAAGCCATGAAATTAATGTTCTATATGATACATTTTTCTTCCATGGAGGAAAAAAATGAAAATGCCACCTAGGAGAATTCCAGGAGTCCTTAGTCATAAATTCACAGCAAATTTCGAACAGTGCCTTGGTGCCCAATTTCTATAATTAAGTGAACAAGAAGAAACATCCAACAAATAGAACATCATTATGCTAGCAGCGTCGACAGTAGTTTTTAGGAATGTAAACGATTATATATTCCAGAAACATTTTTTGAAAAGTGCACACATATCTCTAAGGATTTTAAACCCCTAGATTAACATCAATTGTCAGGGGATGAAGCTCAATCGGCAGCGCATGCGTAGAATACAGGAAGGCTTAGGTTTGATGCCCAGCGGCTGTGTGTGGTGGCATAAGCCTATAATCCCGGCACTCAGGAACCAGAGGCAGTAAGACCAGAAGCTCAGACCATCTTTGGCTACTGTGGTGGTTTGGATGAGAATGGCCCCCTAGGCTCATGTATTTGCATACTTAGTCTCCAGTTGTACTGTTTTGGAAGGATGAGGAGGTTTGGCCTTGTTGGAGGAGTTGTGTCACTGGGCTGGGCCCATGTTTTTCTGTATGCCTGCCACCAGAGGATCAGGATGTAAAGCTCTTGGTTCCTGCCCCAGCACCATGCCTGTCTGCTTCTTGCCATGAAGATCATGGACTACTCCGCTAAAACTGTAAGTGAGCTCCCAACCTAACATTTTCTTTTATAAGAGTTGCCTTGATCATGGTGTCTCTCTACAACAAATAGAACAATAGCTAAGACTTAGGACACTATCAAAAGCCCCTACTATCGGAGGGGAAAGGAAAAATTCGCGCTCATGGGATTTCTCCAACAAAGGAAGGAGACAGTGTCTGAGACTTTGTGTCACTGACCCACTAAGCCCTTTTGTATGTTTAAAGCATCCTCTCTGTTTGTAAGTGCTTATCCTTTCCCACGTGAGATCTCAGGCCGTCCTGAGGTGGAGGCAGAGAAGGAGAGAAGCAGTCCCTACCCCGTTCCCACCATGAAGAAGATCTGAGTTGCTGGCGAGAAAAGCTAGAGCTGTGTTACCATCTTAATGTCTGAAGATTAATAAATTAATAAATAATAAGTACATCTTTCTAAAGAAGCGTGGAATCTGCTCTAGACATTAATCTGGAGGATGAAATAAAGATACAACGACGAAGGTGTAAGGATAACAGTAGAGAAAATAAATTTGTATCCATCTATACTTTGTCAAATCCAGCTCCATTAGCTAGTGTCTCACTGTCAACTGCGTTGCTATGTGAGATGGTGAATCTTTACTGTCAACTTGTCTTGATCTCCAAACACCTTGAAGCACATTTCTGGGCTTGTCTTTGGGAATGTTTCTAGAAAAATTTAACCAAGGAAGGAAAATCAACCCTGAAGGTGGCAAACATCATCCTATGAACTGAGGTTCTAGAATGATTTAAAAAAAAAGAGGAGAAATAAAAACATTAGCAGTGTACCTGCCTTCATTTCTCTCTGCCCCCTGACTTAGACAAAATGCGACAGCCAGCTGCCTTATAACCCTACCACCATGCCTTTTCCACCATGATGGACTGTAGCACCTTAAACCGTGAGCCCAAACAAACCCTTCCTTCCTTAAGTTGCTTTTGCCAGTTATTTTGTGATCGCAATGAGAAAAGCAGCTAGCACACCATGTAAACGATCTCTCACTTCCACACAATCTGGAGTGACCGAGGTGATGATAGCCATGTGTGGTTGATCAGAAATAAAGATACCCACCAAAGCCATACAGTTCTCTTACAATAAAGAAACCACCTGGCCGTAGATCTTGATCATGGGTTTCTATTAGAAATGCTGCATCTCAGACCGTCTCTGAGACACGTGTAATGAGATTCTGTGTTTAAACCAGACATCTGTGATTCATGTTTATATTATAGTTTTGTGGTTGGTGCTGGGCTAGAAGCCAGCACTTCGCACAAGCTAAGAACACACCTTACCACGAAGTTACAACCACAGACACATCGCTGTTTTCTTTGGTTGGTACTGGTGTGATACCCAGGGTCTTGTTCACATAGTTTAAGAGACACTGATTTAGAAAATTCAGTATAGACTGAGTGGTGACAGGGCATGCCTTGAAACCCAGCGTACAGGAGGGCAGAGGCATGCAGATCTCTGAGTTCAAGGCCAGTCTGGTCTACAGAGTGAGTTCTAGGACAGACTGGGTTACATAGAGAAACACTGTCTTGAAAAACAAAATCAAACAAAATAACAGGAAGGAAGGAAGGAAGGAAGGAAGGAAGGAAGGAAGGAAGGAAGGAAGGAAGGAGGGAGGGAGGGAGGGAAGGAAGGAAGGAAGAAAGGAAGGAAGGAAGGAAAAAAAGAAAGCTCGGGATATTTTCAATTATATGCTAATGATGTGGGAGTGATTTCTTATTAATAAAGAAACTGCCTAGGCCCCTTTATAGGCCAACTCTTAGGTGGGTGGAGTAAACAGAACAGAATTCTGGGAGAAAGAAGCTTAGTCGAGGAGTCTCCATGGTTCTCCCGCTCCAGACAGACGCAGGTTAAGATCCTCCCTGGTAAGCCACCTCGTGGGCTACACAGAATAATAGAAATGGGTTAGAACAGTATGTAAGAGCTAACCAATAAGAAACTGAAACTAGCCGGGCCAGACAGTGTTTGAAAGAATACAGTTTCCGTGTAATTATTTCGGGCATAAGCTAGCCATGCGGGCGGCCGGGTGCTGGGGACGCAGCCCTGCTGCCGCTCCTAATGCAACATGCTATACTGGAAATTTTTTTTTCTCTCTCTCTCTCTTTTTTCTCTCTGTCTTTCATTTGAGGCAGGGTTACTCTATGTGGCTTAGAAACATCTGAAACTCAAAATCCCCCTGCCTCTCCCTCTTGAGTGACAGGATTACAGGGGTGCAGCACTATATTCTCTGATAAATTCCTTATTTTCAATCCACCATTGTAGCATGCTGAATTAGAAAGAACTTAACATTGGGAGACTCGGGCCATAGCTATGTCATCCTGGCCAAATTGTCTCTAGAAGTCCAAGCTTTCTTGTGGTCTGTTTAATCACTTGGATTGAAAGGTCCTATCTGGCTCTGACACTCAGTAATTGGGAGAAATTTTGTTTGAGGCAAAGGAAAAGCTAAAGCATTGTTGAATCTTATTAAAGACTGTGATAAATTGCTTAATGAGCTTCTGCTGTGCTTAAATGGTGGCGGGTCTTGTCCACGCATCAGACTCATTGCCTGGTCCTTTGTGGTAGCCCAGATAAAAAGTAATTTCCTGTTTAATAATAATTATGGCTTCTGCACTGAGGAGGAAGCACGTTGATAAGAAAAGATTATTGCTAAAACAAAATAATATTTAGTGTGACAGGTGGCTAGGCATTTCTAAATCAATTGTGTTGGAATGATGGGTAAGTTCTTTTTTTTAAGACTTTTATTTATTTTTTCATTTATTTGCTTACTTATTTAGAGGCAAAGTCTCATGTAACTCACGCTGGTCTCAAACTCCATAAGTATCTATTTTTTTTTTTTTTTTTGGTTTTTCGAGACAGGGTTTCTCTGTAGCTTTGGTGCCTGTCCTGGAACTAGCTCTGTAGACCAGGCTGGCCTCGAACTCCCAGAGATCCGCCTGCCTCTGCCTCCCGAGTACTGCACCACCACCGCCCGGCCTAAGTATCTAAGAATGTCCTTGAACTCATGATCTTCCGGCCTCTACCTCCCTAGTGCTGGAATTATAGGTGTGTACCACCATAACCAGTTTTTAGAATATTACATTTATTGTGTGTGTGTGTGTATGTGTGGTGTGTGTGTGTGTGTGTGTGTG
>NW_026067996.1:4252065-4282097 GCF_014885135.2 Alexandromys fortis
TATATATATATAATGTCTGTAGGTGTGTATGTATGTCTGGATATGGAAATGTGTCCGTGGATGTGTGTGTGTATGAATACATATCTGTGGGTGTGTATATGTGTGGAAAGATGCAGGGGTCAGAGAACAACTTACAGGAGACTGTTTCCTCCTTTTCCCCACAGGAGTAGGTTTGGGGGATATAATTTTGCTTGGCAACCTTGGCAGCAAGCACCTTTCCCCTCCCGCTGTCTTACGGGCCCCCAGTTTTGTTTGTTCTTGAAATTGAACCTGGGGCTTTGTGCACATTAGGTAAGCATTCTGTCAACTGAGCTACACCCCTGATAGATTCTTTATTTGAGAAACATAACTAATTGGTCTATAAAAATTTTTGTTTTGTTTTGAAGAAAAGAGGACTTGCTCTGTTGAAGAGCAAGACAAGAACAATGTGCTGAGAGACAAATTCATGCCCTGGTTACCTGTGGGTCAAGGGGAAGGCCAAGTACTTGAAAGCCTGTTCACAGGGGTCGCTGACTTGCTTGTGACCTTGGCGAAGTCTCCTTCAACTCCAGAGTGCTGAAGGAACTGGATTGGATTGTTCAATCTGCCAGTGAATAGAACTTCATAGGGGCTGCCTGAACTTTGGGTAGAGAATTATAGTAGGGCCTCAAGCAACCTGATCACGAAAGAAGTGATCAATTAGTAATGTCTGCAGTGAGCAAGGGAATAGGGAGTGAACAAGGAAATTCCATTTGTCTGCAAATTCCTGGGCTAGAAGATCTCTGAAGACATTAATTCCTTTAAATATTTCATCCTAAAAACATTTATAAAAAAAGCTGTATAATAGGAAAAATGTAAAGAAATAAACTGATTTCTAGATTTATTATTGCTATTTTGTGGTCTTTTAACAGCTTGAAATATATATGTGTTTTTCTGTCTTAATAGCTACCTGCGGGACAAGCTCTGAGGAAAAGAAAAATATGGTTGGGTTTAACAGAAATTCAGCATGAGGTATCTGTTAGGTCGGAAGTGATTTATGTAAGGAATCCTGTTTTGTTAGAACATAGGCTGTTGTTCCGTTCGGAGCCCTTTATATGAAACAGATGCCCAATCTATAAATCAGGCACCCCGCAGTAAAGGAGATGGCATTTTGTATAAATTATGGTGCAGAGAGGAAGTTGAGGCGTGGATGAACAAATTTTCTTTGGCTTTTTGGTATAGGAGTCATTTTATCAATCATCTCTCTATGGTAATCTCCCTCTACCCCTGTGCACCTCTTAAGGGACTGGTAATGAAGAAAGAGTTGGAAGGTGTGCAGAGAAACTTAGGTCTACTACGACCCAGGGAAGCTACATAGGTCCCTTCCAGCCTCAAACGCCTTTGGTTTTGGTTCAAATGTAACTCTCAAAGGAAACCAGATCACTGTCCTCTCACGGGGTTCCGAGAAGCAATGAAATTTTTTATCCATCATTGTCTTTAGTGATGTGCTTCTGCTTTCCCACTTAAATAAGGCAGAGGGCCTGCATAGATGGCACATCCAATAAAGGGCTTGTCTTATGAGCGTGAGTACCTGCCTTCTTGCCCCAGAGCCAGTGTTGAGAATAGCCAAGCATGATGGTACACTTGCAGTCCAGTGCTAAGGAGGAAGGAAACACGTGGATTCTTGGGGTTCACGGCAAAGTAGTCTAGCCTGCTTGGCAAGTTCCAGGTCAATGAGAGACCCTGTCTCAAAATACAAGGTGGGTGCCAGGCGGTGGTGGTGTATGCCTTTAATCCCAGCACTCGAGAGGCAGAGGCAGGTGGATATCTGTGAGTTCGAGCCCAGCCTGGTCTAGAAGAGCTAGTTCCAGGACAAGAACCAAAAGCTACGGAGAAACCCTGTCTTGAAAAAAAAAAAAATACAAGGTGGGTAACACCCGAGGAACAAGAGCAGGGGTTGTCTTTGTGCTCTTTGACTCTGTGAGTGAGATCCAAAACTCGCCACCCAGTCTGAGGACTGACCCCACCTACCAGTGCTCAGTCAGACGTGCATCTGGCCCTCAAGGTTTGCAGTGCAGCAAAGGACCAGGAAATATCTCGAATGACAGGTAGTTCAGATGGGGTTTCAACTGACTTGGAAAGCACTTCCTCTTAGAAAAGTGTTAAATTTTTTTCTTCTGATTTTGTAATATGAAATGATTATATATTCACTTGGTTAAAAAAAAAAACTCAGGAAGAACTCAAGGGGGCTGGTGATACAGTTCAGCACTAGAGGGCTTCTTCCACCCTAGGGAAAATAAAAAGAAACCAAAAGGAATTGTTCTAAAGACTGACCCCACCTACCTAATTCCCTGTCTCCTGGCCCGTTTGTAACTGGTCTTACTTCTGGTTTTTATTTCTAAATAAATGTACTGTTGTTCTTTGCCATTTCATGGAGATTAGGATGCCCCGTGCTGAACTGCACTCTTCATTTTTTACCTAATGGTTTTCCTGGGGTGTTTTCCACAAGGGACAGAGAGTCTCTTCTCCAGCTGAGCAATATCACGCCATTGTCCCTTGGCTTACTTACCTACCTGTCCTTACACGGCAGAGAGCCATCCCGCTGTCCGTGCTCACAGCTCTTTTAAAGGCTGTCTGTCACTTTGCTTAGTGCTGGTTTAGGTACAGATGGAAAAACAAATTCCCGGGAGTGGAGTCGCTGAGGGAAAAGTCAATGCATCTGTAATTTGGATCGCAATTGCCATTTAGACTCCCCAAAGGGCTGTACCACTTTGCACTTTTGCCAACAGGGTAGAAGAGTGCAGAATTCGGCTATTTATTCCAGAATGTGTAATACAATTTGGAGATTGGATCTTTGCCGGTTTGATACGTAAAAATGCTAGCCCTGTATAGTGAGTGCTGCCCTGTATTTTTCTTATTACTAGTGAAGTTGAACAACTTTAAAATAGCCAAGCGCAATTTACGTTTCTCTTTCTGTGACCTGTCAGTGCTTTAAGAATATTTTTTTTTCATGAAAAATCTACTCTATTTCCTGAACATATATAGCTTAAAGGTCTAAGCTCAGCCTCCTTTACAGGAGTACTCATTTAACTTTCTAAGCATACCTGCAAGTTGGGTACAACTGGTCTGTGTTGTTTTTTTCTTTACATGTGTATGCTTGTGTGTTTACATGTATGTGTTGGTCCGGACTCCAACTTCCAGCCTGCCAAGTGCTGACCCCGCCCACATGGTATTTAGGGTTGTCCTGGAACACGTGGTTATGGACTGTGAGTTTGCATGTGCTCTCCCTCTGTCTTCCCCTGCCATGCTCCCAGCCACCTGGGAGTGTGCCGTCTATAAAACACAGGCATTTGATTTGGCTTAATCTGGTTTGATTGGAATTCTTTGTGCTGGTGGAGAGTCTTTTCTTAACAGTATGTGGGAACACAGTGGGAGGGTGCAAGTGTACACTTGTACCTGTGCAAGGGAAGGCCTGAAGTTGATATCAAGAACCTTTTTTGATTGGTCTTCCACGTTATTCTTTTGAGTCTCCCCCTACTCCACTTTCTCTCAGAAAGGGTCTTACTATGTAGCCCTGGTTGGTCTGGAATTAACCGATATCTGTCTGTTCCTGTCTCCCAGAGTGCTCCTGTCTCCCACTGAAGTAGTCTCCTGAAACCCAGAACCCGCCTAGTCTAACTTGTTAGTCACCTACCCCAGAAATGCCCTGTATCTACCGCCCAAGGGCTGGAATTACAGGACAGGCCCCCTCCCGTCTAACATTTATGTGGGTTCTAGGGACCCAGTTCTGGTCCTTTTGCTAGGGTGGCAAGCGCTTTAACCTTGGAGCCATCGTCCCATCCTGAATGGTCTGTTTCTTTAAAAAAAAAAAAAGAAAGAAAGAAAGACAGACAGGCAGACAGACAGACAGACAGACAGACAGAAAGAAAGAAAGAAAGAAAGAAAGAGAAAAGAAAACTGGGGTTCTGAATGACCAAGTAACTGACAGGCCATACAATCAGGAAGAAACAAACTTGAATTACCCAGGGCCTCTAGGGGCTTATGGGCAAATCAGCCAGGGGTATGCGATCTTTGTGGCACAACATTGACTTTGTTATTTATAGAGTTTGTGCTCAAGAGCCACAGCTGAATTATCAAAAACAAGTAAACAAGAAGGCAAGCAAGTAAACAAACAAAAATTTAAAAAATTAAAAAAAACCTTCAAAATGTTTTAAGTAAGTTTACAGCTTTGAGTTGGTCACGTGCAAACCTATTCTGGGTCATGCCCCTTGTGGGTTGGATGCCCTGTCTGGGGCATGGGTAGTACTATGTGTCTTAGGCAAAAGCCAGAGTCAACTCGTTTGAACTGGTTTTCATTATCAAACACAGAAGCAGATGGATGGAGGCTCACGCTGCGACATTCATTCTGGAAGTGTGTGGAAGACCAGCAGAGATCAGAAGTCTAACACACACAGTCCACCCAGCCAACAGACCACAGGGAGACTGATGCACACACCACCGCACCGCAAGCCCAGGAAGCCAAGACAAAGCAGAAGCAACAACCCACCTTTGTCACTCAGGAAAAAAAGGTCACAGAGTCACAAAGGGTAAATGGCCGGTGGAAAGCAAGCACATAAGCCAGGCCTCATCACAACTGGCTTCACATTGAGCCAGAAAATTGCAAGACGCTGCATCTCCTTTAACCTCTGCTGCCTCATGGAGCTTGTGGGAACCTGGGTCCTAAGGGTTATGCTGAAACCCCTCCCCAAGGTAGCTGCTTGCCCCCCATGTGCAGAGCCCGTGGGGCCTGCGAGGACCATTTCCCTTCCCAGGTGTCCTCTCTGTTGGAAGTTGCTTGGGCTGCAGATGAGAACTGAAACCGAAATACCCCCTAAAGAGAGAAGTGGATGAAAAAAAAATTCTTCGTTCGTTTACAACTCTTGACAAATCTGCAAGATTGGACACAAGAGCATTACTAAATGATTAAAAGCCCAGGTTCTCCCCTGTGGGAGTAAGTGTGGGAGAGTATTAGATTACTGCTGAATAATGTAATCACTGCAGCTCTCTGACAGCTCAAACATACAGCCAGGACGCCCCTTTTCACTCTGTTTACCAACTGCATTCGAAAAGCCATCTTCCTTCTGGCGAATTTCCCCATTTTCCTCTACTTGAGTTTATTGTGACTCAATAAAATATGAACCTGGTGGATTGCAACTTCCTTAAAGCAGCAGTCGCATTTTCTATGCAGGGTGGAAGGAGTGTGGTAACAGGACTCGGGAAGTGCCTTTGGTGGAGGCAGGAAGGATGTGGGTCCCTCACGCAAAGGAAGGCGAATCAGATGGACTTGGACTGGGCCACGGATTTAATTAAACTGGCACTACCTTGTGCATTCTCTCTACTGTTAGGAATCAATTTCTGAATTTCTTCCAGATGTCCATATTTGATGACAATCAAAGCAGAAACGTTCCCAGGGGGAAATAATTGCTTTGGTACTATTAAGCTGGCTGTGAGTGGTTAGCAAAAACACACAGACCAGCTGGGCCAACGTGGTGCCTAGACGGAAGCCCCTTCCTTCTGTGTTTCTCCTTGTGTGTTACTGCCACTGTGGGTCTTTATTTTTTTAGCTTCACAACCTCTAAATAGTCAGAAAGGGCAGAGCAGGGGATGGGGAGATGGCTTAGCTGGTGAGGTGCTTGTCATGCCGACATGAGACCCTGAGTTCAATCTCTAGCACCGACTTGAAGATTCCAGGAGAAGAGGTATGTGCTTGTAACCCCAGGACTAGGGATCCCTCCAGGCCAGTTTTGCTAGTGAACCGCAGAACTCAATGAGAGATCCTGACAGTGTCTCAATAAAAGGGGAGTGGAAATAACTTCTGCAGAACCATAGCTGAGTTTGACCTCTGGCATGAGCATGCATGAACACATGCATGCCCCTGCCCTTACATAAACACTTACAAGGTCAGGGCAGAAAAGGCAAGTATCAAGCATAACCAACCGTGGCCAGTCTCGGGCACTCTGTCATATAAACCTCACTTTCTCAACCGTTGGCAGTCTCCTGTGTCCTTGCCTTGTTGAATTTTTAAGATTTTGTGGACTTCGTCTCACTGGCTACTGTTTCCGTCCACAAATGATGGCATATTGTAGAAATGTATTTAATGTCTGTAGAGTAGTATTGCTAAGGCAATACTACTAAAAATGGCAGAACTAGAACTCAGGCCAGGTATCAGATTTTGAGACCAATGATCTTACACACCATAGTGTTCTGTGAAAGAGCCTTTCCCTTATGGCTAGGGCATGGATGGAGAGGAACTCCGCATTCCTGGACTAACTTGAGTGAGAGATGCTCCAGTGTCTAGTAGTGTGGCAAAGAGACACAATGCAGCTGTCTGCAAGGGAACTTCAGGCCATTGTCGCGAGTCCACAATGGATCTGCCTAAACTCATTCTATGATTTGATTATGACTGGCGATAGTCAACTCAGATTTAAGGGATAGTTAGTGAGGTGAAACTCAAAAGTTGGCAAAAAAAAAAAAAAGGTGGTAGAGGAGGTCAAACTCAAAACTTCAAAGGTAGACTTTAAGTGTTCCTTCTAATATTTGAAGTCACATTTCTTCACAAAGATCTAAGTGTCTAGAGTGGCCTTTGATTGTGTTTTAAATGGAGGCAGCTAAAATTCTATGGCCATGATTAAAAACTCAAGGGTAGCAACTACAAAAATACCTTGAAATCATTTTTTTTTAAAAGTTAAATGTCTTCTTAGAATCTGTTTTGTTGTTGCTATATGTGAGCTTTCGTCTCTCCTTGGTGTGTGTATGTGTGTGTGTGTGTTTGTGTATGTATATGTTCCTGTGTTTGTGCATAGGTTCACATGTGGACATACTTATAGAGGTCAAAAGTCAACCTCGTGTGTCTTCCTTGGTCTCTACTTTGTTGTCTAAGACAGGGTCTCTCAGTGTCCTGGAACTCACTGCTTAGGCCTGGCTGACTAACCGGCGAGCCAGGAATCCACCATCTCTGCCTTTCCAGCTCTTAGGATTACAAGTGTATGCCACCATGCCCAAGGATTGAACCTGGGTGGCCATACTTGGGCAGCAAACACCATCCCAAATGAGTGATCCACCTCTCCAGCCCCCCTAGCTCTGGAGATAAGGCAGCATGAGGAGGTCAGAGTCACCCTGGCCTTAGGTGTAGCACCCTTTGAAGTAGTCTTACTTCGTCTGGCTGGAACCAATATTTTCTCACTACACTGAGATTTGGTCTCTTCATCTTTTTTTTTTTTTTTTAAACTTTCCTACTAATATGTCATGAAGAAACAGTGCTGTTAAAAAAAAAGTCACCTCATGAAATTTGTGTCAGTTATAAACACCCTTTAAATGTGAGTTGGGCTGTGAATCTGACATGTGCCACCTCTCTGGGCATTGGTGATGTCTATGGAAAGCACCATGATGATAAATGTTGTGGCTTCTATTAGGAGCCTAGTACATCACCACATCACCGAGGTTACTCTTCAGCTTGCTGGGCTGAAGTTGATTTGTGTGTGGTTTTCTTTTTGTTCCTCGCTCAGAAATAACACACCTCCAGCAGAGTGCGTGACTTTTAAATGTTCACTGTTTGGTGGAATTTAGATAAGAACACATTCAATATACTCCAACCCTGACCTCCATGGAGAACAATTCCAGCACGCCTGATCATTCTTTCATGGGAAATGATTATTCTTTCTAAAATAAAATCGAAAATGCATGTATATGTGTGTATTCATCCGTGTGTGTGTGGTACAAACATATGAGTGTGCAAATGTGCACATTTTTGCCCGTACATGTGGAGATCAGAGCAGGACACTGGGGGAGGGGTCTCCTAATTTTCTCCACCCTATTGCCTTGAGACAGGGTCTCTCACTGAACCGGAAGACCATCGTGTCAGCTAGGCTGGCTGGCCAGGAAGCTCTCAAGATCTACCTGTCTCTGTCCCCCACTGCCAGTGCTGGGGTTGTAGGCATGTACATCCATGTCACATTAATTTTGGGTGTCTGTAATCCTCCTGCCGGGGAGGTGAAGACAGTAAAATGCCTTGGGCTCATGGACAGGTCAGCCCATCCTAAATAGTAAGTTCCATGTTCAGAGAGAGACCCTGTCTCAAAGAACAAAGTGGAGAGCAATCAAGGAAGATGCCCAACAGCAGCCTCTCATCTCTATACACAAGTCCGCACACATACATGCTCCCTTACACACACATGCACAAACCAACACACACATGAACATACACCACACATGCATACACAAAGGAAAAAATGGTCAGTTATTTTGTGGAACATTCCTCAATTTTGGTTAGTGTGATGTTTCCTCAAGTTGAAATTCAGGATGTATATTTTTTTGGCAGTGATGCCACAGAATTGCTTTTGTGCACTTCTAATTGCTTATGAGACAGGTGATAGTGAACATTTGCCCACTGACTTTAGCTTCTGTTATTAATGTTATTAATGATCTATATTTATGAACTATAATTCTACTATAATGGGGAGCTATTCCTTCTCCAATTTCCTTTATTTAGTTATTTACCTATGAATTTTCTGTTAATATATTATTGTGTAAAAAGATAATAACCTTTATCTCATTCAATTCTGTGGTAGTTTGAATGTAATTGAGCCTCACATAGGGAGTAGCACTATTAGGAGGTGTGGCTTTATTGGAGCGCTTATGATCTGGTTGGAGGAAGCATATCACTGTGGGGGCGGGCTTTGAGGATTCCTATGCTCAGGATTCTGCCCAGTGTCTCAGCCTACTTCCTGTTGCCTGCATATTAATATATAGCAGCTTCCTCTCCAGCACCCTGCCTGCCCACACACTGCCATGTCCAGCCGTGATGACAATGGGCTTAACCTCTGATTCTAAGCAAAACACACAAGTAAATGTTTTCCTTTGTAAGAGTTGCCGTGATCATAGTGTCCGTCACAGCAATATAAACCCTAAGTAAGACAAATACTTTGTTATTGTTTTGGTTTGGTTTTGAGACAGGGTTTCTCTGTGTAGCCCTGGTTGTCCTGAATATTTTCTATAGATCAGGCCGGAGTCAAACTCACAAAGATCTGCCTTCCTCTCCCTCCTAAATTCTGGGATTAAAGGCATGCACCACCACCAATGGGCTTAGTTATGTGCGTTCTGTATCAGTTACTTGTCTGTTGCTACAACAGTATGTCTGACAGAAGCATCTTAAAGATTTATTTTGGGTCACAGTTCCATCCTGGCAGCAGGAGCCTGAGGCAGCTGGTTACCCTGTGTTTGCAGTGAGGAAGTGGAGAGCAATGAATATCCATGTCCAGCATGCTTTCTCCTTTCTATGTAGTACAAGACCCACCCCATGGGATAGTACTGTCCACACTTAAGGCTGGTATTCCTATCTCAACCTAGGCCTTCACAGGCATGCCCAGAGGTTTATTTCCTAGGAGACTCTAGATCCTGCCAAGTTGCTAAGAAACATTACACTTTGTGTTCATTATTTGCTTGCTGGGTACCAATCTGTGTTGTGCATATTTAGTTCTCTGTGTATCATCCATTATTATCACTATCTTATTACTCGTCTTGTCTCAACTTGGCTCACTGTGAGACCCTTCAGCTGACTCTTCTATCTCCCCGTTTGTTGACTCCTCTTAGTGTTGTTGTTATTGTTTAATGTTTCCCTGTACTCTAGAATCACAAAACGTTCAGCCTCATCTTGTGCTTTCCCTGGCTCAGGCCCAGAATAAATCATTTCTATAAAAAGTCATTGTCCTTTTCATTGGGGAATGACCTTGACACCAAAATCTAGGTTCTTTGTGTGGGCAGTGCGATACGATATCACTGTTTCCAAGTTCTCTGGACAGAAAGAACCAAAAAATATAAGACTAACATGCACATACACAATACCCTTATAATCCTATAACTCTCATGTAGTTTTCTCTGTCATCTCTCTGTGTCTCAGCACACATACATATATATGTATGTATAACTGTGGTACCATACTGATAAATCCAGTTTCAGTTGACAGAGGGTTTCTGTGAGCTTCCATCCTGCTCTTATTTGTTATCCTCTTTTTTGACCAGCAGAACACAATCTCACTCATAATATATAGATAAAACTAAGTAGGAGAGTATGCTCTTAGCATATGCAAAGCCCTTAGCTTGATCTCTCACACCATCATAAAACAGAAATAATGTACTTACTAACTTGTTCTGCCTTTTAATACATAGAAGTTCAGAATTAATAATCTACACCATTTTGAAATTCAATGTTTTTGGCAATTCTTTATTTTTGCAATGCATAATTAAGGATGCATGGTCCAATTTTACATAGGCTACTTTGCCTCAGCCCCTTCCCATCTTCAGGGACTGTCATGTCACTTAGAATACAGGTCCCTTTGTTAGTCTGTGTTCTGTCTGATTTCCCACTATATCCTGGTTGACTTCACTTGTGTATTCACTTCTGTGTTGTAGGGAAGCCACTTGTTTATTTTCCTGGCCTCCCAGACTCCCAAAATAATCACACAGAGACTATCTTATTTAAATCACTGCTTGGCCAATCACTTAAGTGTATTGTTAGTTAGCTCTTACAACTAGTATTAACCATTTCCAGTATTTTATATTTTACCACAAGGTTCGTGGCCTACCGGCAAGGTTCCAATATGTCTGTCTCTGATGGTGGCTCCATGGCTTCTCTCTGACTCCACCTCCTTTCTTCCAGCATTCTAGTTTTCCCCACCTAGTTAAGTTCTGCCCTGCTATATGCTATATGTCCAAAGCAGTTTCTTTAGTCATTAATGGTAATCACAGCATACAGAGGGGAATCCCACATCAGTTCTGAATATAAAACATTAAAATAATTCTACAATTTAGAGTTTTTACTCAGTTGTTATCTGTCTTCCACTCTTTTTTACACTTCCCAACTGTTTCTACCCATTTCTACTTTTTCTTGAGAGAGGATTGATGCTGGTTATTTTTCCATTGGTGTGATAAAACACCATAGTCCAGAGCAACTTACAGAAGAAAGAGTTTATTTGAACTTAATTCCAGAGGATTAGAGTCCATCATGGCAGGGAATCCCGACAGCAGGCATTGTGGCAGCAATAGCTGTTACTTCACATTTTGAACAACAACAGGAAGCAGAAAGAGCTAAGAAAAAATGGCATTTGTCTTTATACAGCCCACCAACAATGGAGTAATTGAAAGCCACGTACCTCCTGAATCTTCCAAACAGCACCATCAACTGGGGATCAAGTATCCAAATGCCCAAGACCATGGGATGGGGGACACATCCTTAAAACTACCACAGGTTCTCATTATGTAGCCTTGGCTGACCTGAAACTTGCTGTATAGACCAGACTGGACTTGAACTCACAGAAATCTACCTGCCTCTGCCTCCTAAGTGCTGAAATTAAGGACATGTTACCATGCTTGGCTCCACTCATTTTTATGCAGGTGTGCATGCATGTGTGGAGTCTATAGGACAACCTGCGATGTCATTCTTTTTTTTTTTTTTTTTTTTTTATTTATTTATTTATTTATTAAATATTTCAGTCTCTTCCCCACCTCCGCCTCCCCTTTCCCTCCCCCTCCCCCAACCCGTTCCCCCTCCCTCTTCAGCCCAAAGAGCAATCAGGGCTCTCCGTCCCGTGGGAAGTCCGAGGAAAACCCTCCTCCATCCAGGTCTCGTAAGGTGAGCATCCAAACTGCCTAGGCTCCCACAAAGCCAATACATGCAGTAGGATCAAAGACCCATTGCCACTGTTCTTGATGTCTCAGTAGTCCTCATTGTCCGCTATGTTCAGTGAGACCGGTTTTAACCCAGGCTTTTTCAGTCCCAGGTCAGCTGGCCTTGGTGAGTTCCCGATAGAGCATCTCCATTGTCTCAGTGTGTGGGTGCACCCCTCGCGGTCCTGAGTTCCTTGCTCATGTTCGCTCTCCTTCTGCTCCTGATTTGGACCTTGAGATTTCAGTCCGGTGCTCCAATGTGGGTCTCCTACTTGGTGACAGAGTCTCTCTTTGGCTGGAAGCTCAGGCTAGAGGAACTGGTCAATGAACCTTAGAAATCTACCTGCCTTCACTTCCCCAGGGCTGGGGTTACAAACCACTGTGCCTGTAGATCACATGGGTTCTGGTGAAATGCCAAACACAGTGCTGGTGAGCCTTAGGGTCTGAGCACCCATTCACCATGGGGGAAATACAGAAAATATAAAGATACAGCTGATTCCACGGCACACACCACCACCACCCCTGCTATGGAGGGAGGAGTCTTCAGGAACAGACACATCCCTACCTACTGATGGGATGGAGAAAACTGAAAGATACAGTTGATTCCATATGGCACACCTCACCATCACCCCTGCTAGGAAGGAAGGAAGGAAGTCTTCAGGAACAGATACCTCCCACACCTACTGGTGGGATGATGGGTGAGGGACACTTGGGGTGAAGACCATCTGGTTGATTGAAATTGCTGTGTTACATTGCATACTTATCAGTCTTCTATTGATGGTAAAAATGTTTGCTGGAAGCAGATGTGTCTTGGTTCATGGTGACTTCCAGAAATATTGAATGCAATAAATATCAGTTGATAAACATAGATATAAAACAGTACAAGTCATAGAGTTTAAAATTAATGGGGGTGTGAGCGGCTCTCCCCTGAGGAAACTATACATTTCTCTCCTGGGTGCAGTTCTTCCAACCAAGAAAGGGGTGCAGGTCTAGGCTAGGAGCTGGGAACAGGCATATCTAAGGAGGTGGGTAACTATTCCCCCATTGACCCTAGGCTAGACTGAATAGAGAGCACCTGCCCCATCAAGCTCATTAGAGGTGAAGGAAATGCACAGAGACCCCATAGAATAGTTATCTCCAAAATCAACATCCAGATAACTATCAGATGGATGAGATCTTCTCATGCTGAATTCAACGTTGGTAACAGTTTGTCTTAGTCTGCTCTTCTCTGTGGACTTCTGTGATCACCTGACACCTGCTCAGAACAGGTGACAACAGACTTTCAGATTGTGTCACCAGGTTTATCTCAGCAACCTCGCTGTTTGTCATAGGATGGTGTTTTGTGACTTTACATTGTTGCCCTGCCCACCTACTACAAAAAATATTTTATTATATATACATAAGTGTTTTTCAGATTTAGAGATGAGTTTGAGTTTGAGAGACAGGCCAGTGTACTCAAAAAAGCGGAGAGGGAAACTAGGTCACAGACAGAAAACATGGGTATAGTACAGGAAAATAACAGATATTCCAAATCCATAAGGTTATTAGAAATTCCAGTGCTAAGGATGGGTTACCGCCTAAGGAGTTTTTGGCCGGGGAGGTGCTAGATGCCCCTGAAATAATAAAGGTGACTGCCATTGGCACTGGTCACACTCCAGAAGTGGATGGTAAGATGCTATCAGAAGGCATCTTCTGCTTTACTCATAGGACTTGAAGAAATACAGTCAAGACTAAGCTCAAAGTGTCCCTTCCCAGTGGTCTGCCTCTTATAGTGCTAGATGGTGCTATTAAGTTGCTAGAGAGAATTGTGGCCCAAAGTTCTTCCTGACTGTGGATCCTGTCTGCTTCAAGATGAAATGCCAGACACTATGCATCAGCTAGGAGAATAATGGCATGAGTAATTATGAAGAAAGCCAATATTCTGATTAGACCTAAGGGCCTTGTTCCACAGAGGAAAAAATTATGTCTGGTACTAGGAATTAAGATTAAATGTGTGATCAGGGAAATCATAGGGTCCAAAGGAAAAATAATTGCTTTATTTTGATAAATAAATATGATATACAGGCTAAGGTGCTCCCCTAAATTGGTAATTACAAACAGGTTATTACTGCTGCTGATGTTCATTTGAATAGTTTTCCTGTTTCTGATTTTCTTCCTTTTCTACACTTGTCTTTTACAGCAGAAGAAATACCACTGAGACTGAGAACAAAGGGTAGTCCAGAAACAGAGAAAGAGAGTCAACACAGGCAGGACAAGGCTTCCATGCCTCACTAGAGTTAGAGCCCAGAGAGTCAGGCTTTTTGTCACTGGCCTTCCATGGCTCATTGCAGAATAGTGGCAGGAAGAATGTGAGAGCTGTGAGGTCAGGTAGAGTGTTGTATTGCAGTTTCCTCCAAGAGTGAAACTTTCCATTTTAGGGGAAAACTTGTCAAGATATAGGGCATTAAAAGGGATATGAAACATTCCATTAGGCAGAGAAGTTCATTAAACTCTAAAAGTAAACAGCTCAAAGGTTGAAGGAAGTCCCTGAAACCCATCAGATTCACAAGGCTGTTCCTTGTCCAAGTGTATATAAGCTGTAAGGGTTACTTAGAGACAGTAGGAGTCAAGCTAAATCACTGGGAAGAAGCAGAGTTCAGCCTAGAAGAGGTTTAGAGCAACTGACTTAACTGGAAAGGACATTGTCCAACCTGTTGCTCTGCCTGCAAGCTCTGCAGTGTGCTCTAAGTTGCAGTTTTGTGAGCTGTTACCCTTGCTTGGTTGGCTTATGCTGATGCAGCTGTATCTGCATCACTTCTGCTCCTTTAAGTAACCCATTACCCATATTCCTTTAAGTACCTGCAGGAAAACTCATTGGTCCACCAAGTTGGACTTTGGTGGTATCCATACTTTGGTCTGTCATCAGTTTCCTATTCGGCGTGATTAGATTCATGTTGCGTCAGGAGTAGTATTATATAACGTATTTTCTTAAATCTTCTTATGACAGATTGCACATACTCTGTCGCCCTTCTAACTTAATCTCTACTATTGAAGATCACTTTCATCCCTTGGTGGGGAACCTCCTCCTTTTCTCACAGCCCAGCTCTCCAGTGTGTGTTACTCAGCCAGTCTGTTGCATGTGGCCAGTGAAGCATTTTTTTGGTATTTTGTTGTGTTCAACAATAATATAATAACCTATATGTATTCTTATATTATTGGAAGCATAAAATCAGGATAAATTTCTAGAAAGGAACAATTAAGTCAAAAGGTAAATGGATATGTAGTCTTATTAGATTTCCAAAATACCCTCCATAGAGATTATACTAGAATAAACCCTCACGGCAGTGTCATGTGATACCTGTTTTCCCGTCGTCTCCTGCAATTCTGACTTGCCAGAGTTTATAATTCTTATAAACCTGGCAGTAGAGAATTGTATTTAACAGTTATTTTGAACTCTGTGTCTGTGGGTGAGTGTGCATGTGAGTGCAGGTCCCTGGAGCTGGAGTAAAAGACTTGTGAGCTATCCAGTGTGGGTGCTGAAAGCAAGACTCGGGCCTTCTGCAAGAGTGGTATGTGCTCCCAACCTCTGAGCCATTTCTGCAGGCCCAAGAAATGGTATTTTGATGCTATTTTAATTTTTGTTTAGCCAACTAGGAGGGAATTTGAACATGTAAGTTTGAGGGCCATTCATGTGTGCATATGTGTGTGTGTTAATTTTTTTCTTTGTGTGGTTTCTCCTCTTCTTCTATTAAGTTTTAAAGTCTATTTCATTAAAAGCAACAACAAAGCATTTACTTTGGAGACCTCATTTTGTGTAGCCAAGGGTGCCCCCAAACTCATGATCTTCCTACTATAGCAGAAGAGAAAGATTTGGGCTTTTCCCCCAAATTTTTCCTTGTATTTTTTTTCCTATGAGGAGATATAATGTTCTGTGACCCTGTCTCAACTCTAGGAAGTAGAGGCAAGAAAATTATGAGTTCAAGGTAATCCCTGATTTATATATCAAGACCTTGTTTCAGAAACAAAACAAAACAACAAAATAAACACATGCCCAAAGAAGAGGAAAGAAAGAAAAGTGGGACAGAGGGACAGAAGATGACTCCAGGAATTGCCTCTGGATATGGAACATCTGCATGTAATGCTTGAACCTACAGTGGCCTTCTGGCAAATCCTTTAAAGACTCGGAACAAATAGAGATGAAGTTATAAATATAAGGACTGGAACTTTCTGTATTCTAGTTCAAGTGTGAAGGCCAGAATAGGGTATCAGATCCCCTGGAACTTGAGCTGTAAGTAGGTGTGAGCCATCATATGTGAGTGCTGGAAATTGAACTTGGGTCCTCTGAAGAATGTGCTCTTAACTACTGAGCCATCTCTCCAGCTTTGATAAGTATTATTTTATATTATTCCTGACCCTCTAGTGCTCTCTAAGCACCTATTCTTTAACACCAGTTGGGTGGTCCTGAATACTGGGTTTTGTTGGAGTAGCTCATTCGTCACAGGTATCTGCAATTGTCCATCTTTAGCATTCTTCAAAGTAACCCAGGGGTCCCAGCACTCGGGAGGCAGAGGCAGGCGGATCTCTGTGAGTTCGAGACCAGTCTGGTCTACAGAGCTAGTTCCAGGACAGGCTCCAAAGCCACAGAGAAAACCCTGTCTCGAAAAACCAAAAAAAAAAAAAAAAAAAAAAAGTAACCCAGGGGCTATTGAAACACCGCTAGACTCCATCTGCTGTAAGAGCTGCTTACTCAGTAATTCTGAGTGAGTTCCAATGTCCAAGTTCTTAGGAAGTTCCAGCTGACGTCAGTACTGCTGACACAGACGCTCTGCTCAGAGAACAGACACTATTATACTATATTTAGTCATAGACGTCTACTTTATTTTGTTTTTGAGATAGGGTCTCACGAGATGCCAGGCTGGCCTCAAACTCATGACCCCTCTGTATCATTTTCTCTTTCTTTCTTTCTTTCTTTCTTTCTTTCTTTCTTTCTTTCTTTCTTTCTTTCTTTCTTTCTTTCCTTTCCTTTCCTTTTCTATTCTTTTCTTTTCTTTTTGGAGTTTTTGAGACAGGGTTTCTCCATAGCTTTTGATTCCTGTCCTGGAACTAGCTCTTCTAGACCAGGCTGGCTCGAACTCACAGAGATCTGCCTGCCTCTGCCTCCCTAGTGCTGGGATTAAAGGCGTGTGCCACCACTGCCCGGCTTGCCTCATTTTCTTTCTTTCTTTTCTTTTCTTTTTTTTTTTTTTTTTGGTTTTTTAGACAGGGTTTCTCTGTGGCTTTGGAGCCTGTCCTGGAACTAGCTCTGTAGACCAGGCTGGTCTCGAACTCACAGAGATCCGCCAGCCTCTGCCTCCCGAGTGCTGGGATTAAAGGCGTGCGCCACCGTCGCCCGGCCCTTGCCTCATTTTCTTGAGTACTGGGGATCAACAGGGTTATGACAATACACCCAACCAACAATAGACAAATTGAAAGCTCAAATAGGCTGTGAGGAATGGCTTAGCTATTGAGAGTTCCTGTATTTCTTGCAGAGGATCTGAATTTGGCACCCAGTACCCACATCAGGTGGCACACAGACACCTTGAACTACAGCTCCAGGGGAGCCTATGACTTCTAAAAGCGCCTGCACACAAATGCACAGACCCCACTTCCCTGAGACGAACATACATACACATAATTAAAGTAAGCAACTGCGGAAAAAAAGCTCAGGTTTATCATGGCTTCTTTTCCTGTCAAGAAATATAAATCTTGGGGCTGGCAAGATGGCTCAGTGTGCTGTAAAATCATAAGGACTAGAGTTCAGATCCCAGCACTCATGCAACAATCAGGGATCCTTCAAATGCCAATCACTCTAGCTCCAAGATATCTGACACCCTTTTGTGGCCTCCATGTGCACAGGCACACAACACACACACATAACACACACACACACACTCACTCAGACAAATACAACTCTTTATCACCCTGCATCCTGAGTGAAAAAAATCTATGTTCTTACATCATGTGGATGATATTATCTATGTAACTATCACTATTTGTTGCATTATTACCATTTTGAAATATTGCTATTTTTCAATATTTATTTTTCTTTTTTAAAATTATGTGTACCTGTGTACATGGGAGGGCAGGTATGGGTGGGGTGTGTTCATATAAGGGCAGGTATCCCTGGAGGCTAGGTGTTGGGTTCCCTGCAGCTGGAGTTATAGGAAGGCCCATCCATTTGTAAGACTGAATTTAGTAACTTTTGCCAGCAAAGAAATGAATACCCAAGTGCATCTTGAGTCTTTCTTTCTCTGTGTATGAGAAGAATTTGAGCATGCTGTCTTCTCTCTTTTCAGTATTTCTATTTGAGCACAAAGACGACCAACTGCTTCCTCCTCTGAACGGAGGGGAAGAAGTTATATTTGGATGTGGTACGTCCATCATCTCAGACATAAAAGAAGGTCACCCAGCAGGGGCAAATCAAGATCCATCCTGTCTGTCTCTTGACTATGGAAGAATTGATTTCCAGGTGTACCTGTCCCCCCTAAGCCAGAAGAGCTGTTCAAGTGGGACCTTTGCACGACTCACATCGAATCCTCAGCAGAAGAAAGCTGTCTGCAAAAGGGAGATGGCATAATTATTGTCTGACTGGAGCAGTTTTACAAGGTAGAGTTTGAGGCAACAATTGAGACACATAATACAACTCTTTTAAATCTTGAACTTTATTTCCCACTCCCTGAAGAAACAACACAGGGCTGGATGGTCCATTAATATCATTGATCTGCTCCCTCCAGCTGTTCTGATTGTTGATGCTCCCCAGCCTGTGTAGGTTGGGGTGGGAAATCAGAGAGTTGGAGAAAAGACTCTGTTTTTGTCATGGGCTAGAATTTGTAAAAGACACTTCTGTATACTTCCCATTCACAAGAACTGTCAGGCCCAGTTAGCTCTGGGGATTTGCTCTGTATCTGGGTAGCCATGTTGACGGTATTAAAACTGATCTGGGAGCTGGGGTAGTGAGGGAAAGAGATGAAACATTGTGAAGCTTCGAACCATGAGCCAGTCATGAGGAAAGTCCCAGACCCCTCACCAGCCTTGCTTGACTTGATGACATACTTTGCTGTAAGAGTTTCCAGAAGGAACTGTGTCTAAGAGTGGCCCGTCAAAGAGGAGGGGCCAGTGCCCACCTCTCCCTCTTATCCCACTTTCCATTGGCCAAGGTTACCCCACAAGGGAGGTAACGCTCCTCTTTCTGTAGCATAATCCAGGACCGTGGGGGGCTTCCCTGCTTGTAGACAGCGTACGCTGTGAATGAGACATTGCTCGGGAGGGAGGAAAAGGCGGAGAGGAGAACCTGGAAAGGTGGCTATGATCTGGGTTCCAGTGCGCTATTTAATGTCTTTTGACTTTGTTGAAAACGGTTCTAACTGGTTCCTCTCTTGGGGTTGTTTATAAAATGTAATGGCTAGCCAGAGGCAAATAGAGAGAAAACCATTAGAGGTCAAGGTTCCCCTTGATCTTTGGACAAAAATTCTTACATCATAGAAGTATCTCCACAGAAGTGGTTGTGTCTAACATCTCTGAAACCTAAGGAAAGACTCCATTTCTCTACCATGCCCCATACATATCAATATGGATGCTATAAATATCTATCTGTCTTTCCCTTCATCTCTTCTTCCTTATTTTTATTCCTTCCCCTTGCTTGTGACTTATTTCATTAAGAGCCTGACCTCTTTCATAGCACTTTCTTTCCTGGGAAGCAAGCAGAGTGCAAACTGGCCATTCCAAATGGTTCAAAACAGAGTTGTTCAAGCAAGTTCAGATATTATTTAGGTTGTTTTTGAATGAGCCCAACATATTTGTTTCCCGTGAACTTAGAAATACAAAGTAAGTAAATAAAAGTAAATCAATTAATTAATCAAAAGTTTTATTCAAAAATTAGCCTAAAGAGGGACACACACACACACACACACACACACACACACACACACACCCCAGAAGCAGCTTTCATGGATTTTGAAACACCTAGCTTTGCTTCCAAAGCATCTTTAAAAACAGAAGTTTGTTTCTACTGGTCCTCATGCTACGTAAGAGCAAGCCTGCTTTGTAGTTACTCTCCTTGTTCTAGAGTTAAAGCCTAGGTTTTCCTCTGAGCATCTCAGTAACTTGGGCAGGTTGCCAAATACTCACCTAATTTTCTCCATAATCAGGATTATAACAATATCAAGTATTACATTAGTCAGCTGCTGTTGTAGGCGTGCCTCCTTCACAAGGGCTTTGTGATGGATAATGAGGTTAGGGCTGCCAAGCTCCTGTCACAAAATGCCAAAGAAATCCCAGAAGCTCTTGTTGTTGTCCATAATTGTCATCATCATCATTCTATTGTTGGTCATTATTTTGTCATTGAGATTCATAAAATGTTGGCTCTGGTCAAGGAATTTACTTAGTTCCAGTAAGGGATTAGAGGCTTTGTGAGTGGAACTTTTTAAAATTATTTTATTGTTTTTATTGAACTATATATTTTTCTCCACCCCCTCCCTTTCTAGCTCCTCCCTTTCTACCCTCTCCCATGGTCCCCATGCTCTCAATTTACTCAAAAGATCTTGTCTTTTTCTACTTCCCATGTAGATTAGATACATGTATGTCTCTCTTAACATCCTCATTGCTGTCTAGGTTCTCTGGGATTGTGAATTGTAGGCTGGTTTTCATTGCTTTATGTTGAAAAGCCACTTATGAGCATATGATATTTGTCTTTCTGGGTTTGGGTTACCTCACTCAATATGATGTTTCCTAGCTCCACCCATTTGCCTGCAAATATTAAAATGTCATTATTTTTTTCTGCTGTGTAATTGTACCATTGTGTAAATGTATCACATTCCTTATACGTTCTTTAGTTGAGGGGCATTTAGGTGGATTCCAGGTTCTGGCTATGACAAATAATGCTGCTATGAACATAGCTGAGAACATGTCCTTGTGGCACGATTGAGCATCCTTTGGGTATATACCCAAAAGTGGTATTTCTGGGTCTTGAGGAAGGTTGTTTCCTAATTTTCTGAGAAATCGCCATACTGCTACCCAAAGAAACTGTACCAGTTTGCACTCCCACCAGCAATGGAGGAGTGTTCCTCTTACCCCACATCCTTTCTAGCATAAGTTGTCACCAGTGTTTTTGATCTTGGCCATTCTTTCAGGTGTTAGATGGAATCTCAGAGTTGTTTTGACTTATATTTCTCTGATGACTAAGGATATTGAGCATTTCCTTAAGTGTCTTTCAGCCATTTTACATTCATCTGTTGAGTGTTCTCTGTTTAGGTCTGTACCTGTTTTTTTTGTTTGTTTGTTTGTTTGTTTGTTTTGTTTTGTTTTGTTTTTTATTGGAATATTTGTTCTTTTGATGACCAATTTCTTGAATTCTTTATATATTTTGGAGATCAGCAGGGTCAATCTTTCAATCCTTAGGTTGTTGCAAGAAATGCCAACATTGTGCAGAATTTTTTTTTCTCAGAACTGTCTCAGCCCTCCATCAAAGGGCAGACATGCTCTCTATGGTTTCCTGAGGAGTTTCTGTTTTCAAAGCCTGGTAAAGGGAGATTCCTGGAAGTCTAGGTCTCAACCCCAGAAATTTCCCCATGCTTAGTGTGTACAAGGTTCTGAGTTCAAGTTTAATCCACTTGTTTACAGTCAGCCTAGAGTGATTTTGCAGTTACACAGTCTGGTCATTGGTTTCTAAGAGAAACCAAGGACTTGTCTCTAAATCCTGCAGCTGTTGCACTCAGAGCAACAGGGCTGTCCCTTCATGTTTTGGAGCATGTATCATCGCATAGACTCCCTCACTGACCTTTTTTATTTTCCTGACGAATTTGTCCTCTAAAGTAGCACATCAGAGTGTCTTAACCCAGCTATTCCTAACTGCAAAGACAGTGATTCGTGAGATGCCTGCCCAAATTTCTCCATGAGAAGACAGAAACAGGAAGATAGTTAGGAAGACTGAGCCACAGAATTTCTGCCCACGTATCCTCCAAACCCAGTCTGTGGAACCGCTGTGCTCTAGAATCTGCAATGCTGGGAGCTTGACTTTCGGGAAGGTGGAGAGGAGAGCACACTGAGTCCTCTTTAAAAGCCTCCTGAGGAAGATGAGGCTAAAGAGGAAGCTGCCTGCAGGCAAGAACAAGCAGGCCCCTGTGCGTCTGTTTCTCTCCACCCATTTTCCTCCCTCCTGTGCAGCCACATTATTCCCCGTGGCTCCGTAAAAGCACAGTTTCCTGTGTGACCACCTGGATGATTCTCTTCCTTTCAGGCTTCTCGTGGTTGCCATTTCTCAGCTCAAATGACCGTTCTGAGGAGTGGCTCTCCAGACACTCAGCTGAAGGGTCTCCCACAGAGCCCCAAATAGTCTCCCAACTCTTCCCCTACTGTAATTATTTTTAATTCCAGTAGTCTGCGTTAAGGTTTCTCCTGCTGTGATTAAACGCCGTGACCAGAGGAAATATGTAGAAGAAAGGGTTTATCACTGTCTGTCATCTAATGAAGTCAGGGCCCCAGAAGCAGAAACCTGGAGGCAGGAACTAAACCAGAGGCCATGGAAGAGCGCAATTCACTACCCTGCTTTTCTGTGACTTGTTCAACCTGCTTCCTTATTCACCCAAGACCATCTTCCCTGAGGGTAGCCCCAACCACAACGGCCTGGGCCCTCCCACATCAATCAGTAATTAAGAAAATGGACTAAAGGTTTGTCCACAGGCCAATCCAGTGAAGACATTTCCTCAAGTTTTTTTCCAGGTGACTCTAGCTTGTACCAAGTTAACATAAAACCAGCATAGAATTCTACTCTCTGAAATAGTTTTATTTACCGTTTCCATTTTTAACTACTCAACTGATAACTTTATTGTCATTATCTGAGCAAGCTTCATAGAAAATTGTGTTGAGTTAGCTCCAAAAGCCTACCCCTGAGCTCTAAAGAGTCTTCCCTTCTTTTGAGTTTCCCCAGCTTCTGGATAAGAGACATTTTGGGTTAGTTTCATCTCTGTCCTATTTTCTTCTCTTTAGGGCTTCTTACAGACTAGGTTTTCCCATGGAGCCGCATGAACTTTTGTCTTGGTGAGATTTAGCATTGCTGTGATGAAACAATATGACCAAAGAAACTTGGGAAGGAAAGGGTTTATGTGGCGTATGCTTCTGTAGCTGTGGTAGTTTGAATGCAATTGCCCACCCCCATAAGCTCATAGAGAGTGTCACTATTAGAAGGTTGAGGCTTTGTTGGATTAGGTATGGCCTTGTTGGAGGAAATATGTCACTGTGGGGGTGGGCTTTGAGGCTTCCTATGCTCAAGATCCCACTCGGTGTCTGTTTTCTGATCAAGATGTAGCCAGCACCATGTCTGCCTGCACCCCACCATGTTCTCCACCATTGTGATAATGGACTGAGCCTCTGAAATTGTAAGCAAGCCACCTCAATGAAATGTTTTCCTTATAAGAGTTGCTGTAGTCATGGTGTCTCTTCATAGCTATATAAATATTAACTAAGACAATAACAGTGCTCATTTTTAAAGGAAGTCAGGACAGGAAATCAAATGGGGCAGGAACCTAGAGGCAGGAGCTGATGCAGAGGTCACAGAGGAACACTGCTTCCTAGCTTACTCCTCATGGCTTGCTCAGCCTGCTTTTTTACAGAACCTAGGACCACCAGCCCAAGGGTGGCACTACTCACAATGGTCACTAATTAAGAAAATGTCCCACAGGCTTACCCACAGCCTGACCTCACAGAGGCATTTTCTCCATCAAGGTTCCCTTCTGTCAGATGACTCTAGCTCAGCAGGTCTCAACCTGTGGGTTGTGACCCTGTCGGGGTCGGATGACCCTTTTACAGAAGCCACCCAAGACCATCAGAAAACATAGATATTTACAATCTCATTCACAAGAGTAGCAATGTTACAGCTATGAAGTAGCAATGAAAATAATTTGGGGGTTGGGGGTGACCACACGTGAGGAACTGTATTAAAGGGCCACAGCATCAGGAAGGCTGAGAGCCACTGCTCTAGCTTGTGTCAAGTAGACACGAAAGTAGCCAGCACAAGGCTTCTTATCATGTCCTCCATCGAGTCTGGAGTTATGTCCTTCTTTGTGCACTAGGAAAACTGCTTTTGTGAGCATCTTCATCATCTTAGGGACCACATACGATCTGCAGCGTTCTGGCCCGTGATGCACTTCTGATGAACTTTGACCTTCCGATTAAATGCTTGCTTGCAGAATCAAAACCAGGGAATTGTTTGCTGCCATGAAGGATGGATAAGCTCCAATCCCTAGCTCTTTGTCCGATCCCCAACATTTAACAGTAGGAGGACTTCTGGCAAGGCGTGTATCCAAGCAGCAGATGAAGACAGCAACAGGCTGACCATTGAAACTTTCCTTATTGTATTTGTGATGTTTAATACTGTCAATTGGAAGTCTAGAAACTTCAAGGAGAACGCCTCCAGGCACACCTGTGGGGAAAATTATTAGGTTAGTTTTTTTTTCCCATGCCTGGGAGGAGTTCTCTTGATGAGGAAGACAAGTTCTAAAAGCGGATAAAACAGTCCCTGTGCTTCGGTCCTGGACTGCATACAAACGAAGATGCCAGCTGGGAGCGAGCGTTTATTGCTCTTGTCTTCCTGACTGAGCACACTGTGATAGGCTGCTTCAAGCCCCTGTTGACTTCCCTGCCTTGAACTGGGAGCCACAAAATTCCTCCCTCCCTTCCTTCTTTAAGTTGTGTTTGTCCAGTTACTTTATCACAGCCACAGGAAAAGCAACCAAGACAGTTCCTTCTCCACACCTCCACTCAGCCTTCACCGAAGCTCATCCATGCTCATCTCCTGGGGGACCAGAACAACAGGCTGCAGCGTGATTTGTTGGGCAGTCTTTCCCAGCATGCTCTGGTAGTTGATGTGCAACAGCTGTGTTGACCATCCTATCTCCTTCTCTTTGGGAATAAACAATTGAGCAAGGTAATCAATTTCACCCACTCATTTTCTTCTGAAATTCCTTTGATATCACTTAAAGGAAGAGGAGGAGTGTGTGTGTGTGTGTGTGTGTGTGTGTGTGTGTGTGTGTGTGTGCAGGACAGGGTACTTCATGAGTCTATGGAGGCCAGAGGACAACCTTGTTATTCCTTAGATACAATCTACTTTATTTTTCTGAGACAGGGTCTTTCTGTCCTGAAATTCAGCAAGAGGCTAAGCTGGCTGGCTATAGAGGCCCAGGTATCAGGATCAATATATCTTTGTGTTCCTACTGCTGGGATTCTTCCTTCTTTCCTTCTTTCTTTCCTTCTTCCCTCCCTCTTTCCTTTCTTCTTTTCTTCATTCACTTACTTATTTATTGTGTGGGTCATGAGGATCCAACTCTCCCTGGGTACTGAGAAGTTAGTTCCTATAAGGAGCACTTGGTGTGGGTGCAGATGATTCGGAGGGTTGCTCCAGTATTATCTAAGCTTTCTTTTATGTACTCAACCTCCCCTGCTTTCTTTCCACAATCATCTGTAAAATGAAAGTAATCATTCCCGCTCACAAGGTATTTGTTTATTAGGACATATGCGTGTTTGCATGTGTATACATATATGTGCAGGTGTGTGTGGAGAGCAGAAGTCAATCTTGTGTTGTTCCCCAGACATGCATTTTTATATAATTAGGCATGTGAGTGTTTTGCCTGCATGGATGCAAATTTGCCACATGTGTGCAGTGCCCACAGCAATCAGAAGAGGGTGTGGGATATCCTGTAACTGGATTTACAGATGGTTGTTAGTTGCTGTGTGGGTGCTGGGAACAAACCCAGGTTCTCGGCAAGAGCAGCCAGTGCTTTTAACTGTGAGACATCTCCTAGCAGCCACCACCTTGTTTTTGGAGACAGGGTCTGTCAGCTGTCTGGAGCTCATCAAGTAGTCTAGGCTGACTGGCCAGTGAGTGCTGGAGACCCAGAAGACTCTGACTCCTCAGCACTGGGATTACAGGCGCACCATACCGTCCCTGGCATTTTCAAGTTTGGCGCCTGGAGCCCTGGCGTGCCTGGATAGGCTCCCAAGATCTATAAGATCTATTCCACTAAAAGTAGTGAAGAGAGGGGGATGAGCTGACAGGAATCAAGGCACTTTATTAAAATTTAGTCACACAGGCTCCCCTCTGTTCTTCTGACGCTGTTTCAGAAGCCAGTGCGTAACTCTTCTGTACCTGTGTCTTGCTCCTATGTTCTGAGTCTCTGAATCTGTAGTGGCAAACAGTCCATGTTCACACTGCGAAGGTGGTCAGAGTCACTTTCCAAGTCTGTGTCTCAACTTTGCCACCTCCTGGGAACTACTGATTGGATCACAGCCCAGTTTTAGCCTATACTGCTAAGTATCTGAAAAACGTTTGGTTTCCATTAACATAGTGACATGCTAGACTGAGGAAGTGGCTTAGTTGGTGGGATGCTTGTCATGTATGCATGAGGACCGAAATTTGATCCCTAGCAGCTAAATAAAACCAGGCATCTCAGTGCTGGGAAGCGAGAGAGAGGAGGATCCATGGGACTCACTGGGCAGCCAGCCTAGCCAAATTGGTTACCTGCAGGTTCAGTGAGAGACGTGATCTCAATACATAGGGTGCAGAATAATTGGCCTGACATTGCTCTCTGACCTCTGCATGCATGTGCACACTGACATGCCTGAACACACATACACAAACCAAACATACAAACACATGGCTTGTGGTGTCCCCTTTCTTGCTGCCACTGCCCTTCCATGCTAACATCACATCTGCCATTGACACCAAGCGTCCTGTGTTCACAAGGGAGGAAGCATGACAAGAATGACTGGAATCACAGATATGTTGGCTCTGACTTCTATAAGACACTCAGCCAGTTCCAGCAGCCCCTTGGCTCTGGATTTCTTGCCTTATAAAGAAGCCACTTTTGTCTGAGCTTGTGTTTTCCAAAGCCTCCCTCTCTAGGGATATGCACACCCATTGCTTTTGGTAAGACTGTGTTCGACCAGGGATTCAGAGAATAGTAAGAATTTAAACTACCATGACTTCATCATCTTTCCTCTTTGTAGAGATGACAGCCCAGTTGTCTACTGCTACATCACAGCCTGAATGGCTTCCCTCAAGCCGGTTACCTCTTCCAATTTTGAACTGCCTAGCTTTGGCTTGGCAATTCTTTCATTCTTTGTAATATCTGCCGCAGCTAGTGGTACCTGAAGGTCACTGGGTTTGTTCCCCTACTGCCTTGACAGGGGTAGCTGAAGCCTGGCTTACCTGGGACACTGGCTTCCTCTCTTCCCATGGAATCCTGGGGCTTCTTCCTGTCCACATGGCCCCTTCAGCTGGCCTTGCTCTCCATACTTCACACATGACGCCTCAGGTCTTTCTGTGTTTGCTTTGGTTGTATTTCTCCTCTTAGAGCTCAGGACCTTGCATAATGCTAGGCAAATATTCAACCACTGAGTTAGGTGTTTTGAGACAGGGTCTCCCTATGTAAGTCCAGGCTGGCTTTAAATTTATTACGTAGCCCTGAACGGCCTTGAACTCTACTTTCCAAGTGCCGCAATGACAACTGTGCACCACTGTGCTTAGACAGAAAGTAAGGCTTTAGCCCTTGTGCATATTGTCACATTTGTCATCCCTGTTGATCAAATGAGAATTGTTTAGATCAAAGATAGAGGGCTGCCTATAGGCAGGAATATTTTGTTGGGGGACACTCTTCACAGGTTCATTAGTACAGAAACTGAGGGTTGGACTTTGAAAGCTGGGCATCCAAGAGAGTTGAGTCACGACTATCTAAATAGGAGACTCATGGAGGAATGAGAAGTGTGTAGTGGGACAGGATGGGTATGAGTAGAAGGGAAGGCTCTCATATGCTTGGCCCAGGGCTCTGCGTCTGCGGTCACATAGGTCTGTAGAGAATATTCCTATACATTCTAGAGTATTTAGCATCATCCGTGCTACAGCATTCTTACTATAGTTGGATGCCAAATGTCCTCCAAAGCTCCTTGAGTTAAAGGCTGGTTTCCAGAGTGGTACTGCTGGGAACAGCTGTGGATTTTCAGGAGGTAAAGCCTTCTGAAAGGTTTTCACTGAAAGTGTCCCCACAGAGGGGACTCTGAAGTCTTTGCCTCTTGGATTACGAGGAAAGCTGCTTGCTCTGCTGTGTGCTTCCCACATTGGCATCTGGTACCCCATCACGGGCCCAAATTATTGGGGTCCCTCTATCTTGGACTAAAACCTGTAAAACTGTGAGCCAAAGTAAACTTTTTTCAGTTAATTAACTCAGGAATTTAATTAAAGTAACATGAACCTGTCTATTGCACTGACCTCTCCCCCTCGAGAAGCCAGTAACATACTCTTTTCAGTTGTGGCAACCCAAAACATCTCCAGATGTTGTTTAATGTCCCCCTGGGTACAAGCCACTCCCTAGTGGAGAAGCCCTGCCCAGTCACAGTGGTGTTTGTAGTGTATCTGTGACTGTTCAGAAGCACAGCTAGGCTACAAAACTGCCTCACAGGTGGGTCAGTGTGCTCATTTCCAGTCTTCAGTTTTTACAGCTGGAAGTGGAAAAAAAAACAATCAGTTTCACATGCTTTGGTGAAAACTTTACAATGTTCATAGGCTTTATAGCTCCTGCCAGTAAATGCCCCAAGTACACTTTTTAAAAAATGCTTTCCTTATTTATCATCTGATGTGGAAAGGTCATTTGTCTATCTGTTGCTTTCATTGGTTAATTAATAAAGAAACTGCTTGGCCTGATAGGTCAGAACATAGGTGGGCAGAGTAGACAGAACAGAATGCTGGGGAGAAGGGAAGTGAGGTCAGATGCTATGGAGCCAGCCACCAGGTCAGACATGCTGTATCTTTCCCGGTAAGCCACCACTTCGTGGCGCTACACAGATTATTAGAAATGGGTTAAGCAAGATGTGAGACTTAGCCAAGAAGAGGCTAGAGCTAATGGGCCAAGCAGTGTTTAAAAGAATACAGTTTCCATGTAATTATTTTGGGTAAAGCTAGCTAGTGGCTGGGAGCCGGGCAATGGGAAGCAGCCCGCAGCTCCATCTACAATCATCTATCTATCTATCTATCTATCTATCTATCTATCTATCTATCTCTACCTATCATCAATCTATCTCTGTATGTGTCTGTGTGAGTATACACACCAATGTGCACTTGCCTTGCTTGCCAGGAGAACTGAAAGGAGGGTGTCCTCATTGTTGTTTGCCTGTTCCTCTCTGATTTTTTTTCTCTCTCTTTTTTGAAACCAGATTTCTGTTCCTTTTGGAGAATGTTTTTTTGAACCCTGGACTCATACTCAGTGAGGCTGTAAGCTAGCAAGCTTCAGCAAGTCTCCTGGCTCTGTCCCCTTTGCTTCTGGGTTACAGGTATTTATGGTTAATCTATCTATCTATCTATCTATCTATCTATCTATCTATCTATCTATCTCCATCCATCATCTGTCTGTCTGTTTGTTTATCTATCTATCCATCCATCCATCATCTATCTGTCTGTTTGTCTATCCATCCGTCCATCATCTATCTATCTATCTATCTATCTATCTATCTATCTATCTATCTATCCACCCATCCATCCATCTATCTGTGTTTATGTGTCTGTGTGAGTATTCACCTATGTGTACACTTGTCCATGCCTGCAAGGGGAGGTGAGAAACAGGTGTTTAGGGTTAATGAATACCCACTTGTTATTTGGGTGCTGGGATCCAAACTGTGTTCCTCACAATTGTGGATTGTTTGCTTTAAACCATCTAGTCATCTCTCTAGTCTTCCAAGTTCACTTTTAAGGTCCTTCTCCCATGTGCATGCTGGCCCAGTGTGGTGGTTTGAATGAGAATGGTCCCCATAGGCTCATGTAGTTGAATACTTATTTCCCAGTTGGTGGAACTGTTTGGGAAGGATTAGGAAGTGTGGTCTTCTTGGAAGAAGTATGACACCAGGGTTGGGCTTGAGGTTTCAAAAGCCCATGCTATTTCTAGAGCTCTTTCTCTCTCTCTATCCCTAGTCTCTTTCTTCCCACCCCCCACAAACACACACACCTCATGGTGTGTCTCAAGATGTGAGCTCTCAGCTCCTGTTCCAGTTCCATGCTTCCCACCATGATGGTCATGAACTTGCCCTCTGAAACTTTGAGCCCCTATTAAATACTTTTTTTCTGATACATTGTCCTGGTCATGGTGTCTCATTACAGCAACAGAACAGTAATGAAGTCACCCCATATGCTATGCTACTTCTCTGCTGGTACACAATGTTCAGAGCCCTTCTGCCTTCCCTCTTTCACCAAATTCTCCTGCATACAAGTGTATGAGTTTTGTTTGTTATGGGTTTTGGTGGTGGTGTTTGTATGGGGTTTTTTTTTGATATTTTTTTAAATTTATTTATTTATTTATTAAAGATTTCTGTCTCTTCCCCACC
>NW_026067996.1:4282614-4370518 GCF_014885135.2 Alexandromys fortis
GGGGGGGGGGGGGGAGGGGGAGAGGGAGAGAGAGAGAGAGAGAGAGAGAGAGAGAGAGAGAGAGAGAGAGAGAGTCTTAGTTAGGATTTCTGTTGCTGTGAAGAGATACCATGACCATAGCAACTCAACTCTTATAAAGGAAAATTTTTGTTTGTTTATTTTGTTTTGCAAAATAGCGTTTCTCTATGTGACAGCCCTGACTGTTCCAGAACTTACTTTGTAGACCAAGCTTGCCTTGAACTGCTCACATAAATCCATTTACCTCTGCCCCTTGAGTATTGGGATTACATGGGTGTGCCACAACTTCCCTGCAAAGGAAAATATTTAATTGGGGCTGGTGTATATTTCAGAGGTTTAGTCCTTTATCCCATGGCAAGAAGCATGATAGCATGTAGGCAGACATGGTGCTGGAGAAGTAGCTGAGAGTTCTACATCCAGATCCACAGGCAGCAGGAAGAGGCAATGCGCTTCTAGACTTGGCTTGAGCTTCTGAAACTTCAAAGTCCACTCTCAGAGATACGCCCCTTCCAACAAGGCCACACCTCTAATAATGCCACTCTCTGTGAGTCTATGGGAGCCATTTTCATTCAGACCTCTACAATATGTATACATATATAAGACATGTGTTGCTTTTCTTTATATATATTTGCATATATATATATATATATATATATATATATAAAGTGTATTGGTGTAGGAGGTCCTTTTGTTTGTGTGTTGTTTTCATTGGTTAATCAATAAAGAAACTGCTTGGCCTGATAGGGCAAAACTTAGGTTGGCAGAGGAGACAGAACTGAATACTGGAAAGAAGGGCAGACAGAGAGCCACCATGGAGCTGCCAGGTCAGACATGCTAAATCTTTCCCAGTAAGCCATGATCTTGTGGTGACATACAGATTTAATGGAAATGGGTTGAAATTAAGATGTGAGAGTTAGCCAATAAGAGGCTAGAGATAATGGGCCAGGCAGTGTTTAATGAATACAGTTTCTGTATTTTGGGTGTAAGCTAACAGGGTGGCCGGGATGACAAGCAGCCTGCTCGCTCCTGTTACATGTGCATATAGTGTGTGTGTGTGTGTGTGTGTGTGTGTGTGTGTGTGTATATATATAAATATATATATATAATTTACATTCTCTTTGGTTGAAGACAGGTTGACCATATAAATTAGAAATAATAGTTAACTTCTAGTTACATTTGGACAAAATGGAGAAATTGATCTGGTAACTTGAGTCGAAGCTTGTCATTACCATGGTGCTGAATAGTTTTTTTAATTAATTTATTTATTTATTTATTAAAGATTTCTATCTCCTCCCCGCCACTGCCTCCCATTTCCCTCCCCCTCCCCCAATCAACTCCCCCTCTCTCATCAACCCGAAGAGCAGTCAGGGTTCCCTGCCCTGTGGGGAGTCCAAGGACCTCCCACCTCCTTCCAGGTCTAGTAAGGTGAACATCTAAACAGCCTAGGCTCCCACAAAGCCAGTACATGCAGTAGGATCAAAACCCAGTGCCATTGTTCTTGACTTCTGGTGCTGAATAGTTTTATGTCAACTTGACTCAAGCTAAAGTCATCTAAGAAGAAAATGTTCCCATGAGATCTGGCTGTAGGCAAGTATGTAGGGCATTTTCTTAATTAGCGATTGATGCCAGAGGCCCAGCCCAATGTGCATGGGGCCATCCATTGGCTGGCATTCCTGGGTTCTATAAGAAAGCAGGCTGAGCAAGCCATGAGAAGTGAGCTAGTCAGCAGAACCCCTCCATGGTCTCTGCATAGGCCCCTACCTCCCTGTTCCTGCCATGCTTGAGATCCTGCCCTCACTGCTTTTGTTGATGAACAGTGAGTGAAATAAGCCCTGTCCTCCCTAAGTTGCTTTTGGCCATGGTGTTCCATCCCAGCAATAATAGCCCTAACAAAGAGACCTGCCCCTAAGCTATGAAGGCTCATCTTCATAAAAGTTAAGGAAACTTGTCTGCCTTTCTCATCCCTGTGCTCAGAGTGACTGGAAAGCGCATGGTGGAGGGAAGGTGCTTGGGATACTCTTGTGAGGATGCTTGTGCTAGCGAGCAAAGGATTTAACTAGAAAGATGTTGACGCAGTACCACGTATACCTGTGCATGGTATCACCACAGTCACGGCTGCTGGGCCCTGAGTCCCCTTTGTCTGGAGGTTCATCCACTCTCCACAGGCTGTGTGCAGCTGTGTACTTGGCCCAGGTGATATTTGCTCTGGGTTTTATCCTTGATTCTGTTTTCTCTTTAACGTGGATGGAGGGAAGTGGCTGATTCTGGATTCGTTTTAATGCTGGAGTAACAGGATTTCCTGCTGGGTATGGCAAGACAATGGACAAGCATACCTTGGACATCGAATCAAAGTTTAGGGCCAGAGCAGCAGGGTAAGTTCAAAATTTAATGAGAGATGAGAGGAAGCTACAAGAAGAAGCTGAGGTAGAGTGAGGGAATCGGAACACAGCTTATGTGGTGGTCTTAATTGAAGTAGGCCATCCGTCTGTAGCCCAGGCTGGCCTGGAATGCACTGTGTCTCAGTGTGTAGCCAAGGCTGGCCTGAAACTCACTGTGGTCCTCATGCTGGCCTTAAACTTCTGGTAATCCTCTTATTTCAGCTTCTAAATTCTGGGGTGATAGCCATTACATCGGGCAGTCTCCTCCTGTTGATTTCAGGGTAAAGTCAAACATCTAAGGAGAAATTTATTAAAATATAAAGGGCCAAGCCTTTACTAGAATAAGAAAGTTACTGGGGTATGACTGGATGTTATGCCAAGCCTCATGTTGCTTTTCCTCTCTCCGTTTCGTGTCCACTATGAGGTGACCAGCTCATTCCTCCACATGTTCCGCCCAAGTTCATAGTGTCAAGCAACCATGTACCGAACCCTTGGAAACAGTGAATCCAACTACATCTTCCCTCCTTGAAGCTGTTCTCTTGGAGATTCTGGTTGCAATCACATGGAAACAGCGACAGTGGAAGTAATAGCATTCTGAAACAGAGAGCTGTGCTTTCCCAGAGCCAAAGCTTCTGTCTTCATGAACTCACAAGCTTCTGTGCAGGGAAAAGGCAGGTGTTTGGCAAACTGCAGCACTCATGGGAAGAGACGACTCGACCAGAGTAAAGAGTCAGGTCAATGTGCAGGCTCTCTCCTCCAGCTCATCCATCATTCCCTTGTCTCCTAATTGAGAATCTCGACCCCCAAGCTGGCATTACTTGTGCCCGAAGCCTTAGTTCTACATAATTCTCAGAAGAATTAAGTTCTAGGCTTTTTCAGGCACTGACAACTGTCTCTTCTGCTGTGGTTTTGAAGCATTTTGAACTCACAGGAAGTCCTTGTTAGCCAAGGAAAACTGACGCTAGACAGAGATTTGAAGCCAGGAGAATGGTATAGGTGTGTGCATAGGAAGAGGGTGAGTTTAGCAGGAATTTACCTCGAGAGAGAATGAATATAATACAAAAACAAGAGAATAATTTTCCCTTGCTTAATAAACTATTATTTCTGATAATAACTGTGTACAAGAAACAAAGAATTAAGTAAGTGTTATTATCTGGCTTGAAGGTTTGGCTAACAAAATTGTATGATAAAATGGCACGACAAATGAACCTGATAGTGGAAAATGATTTCTGCTTATACACAGATGTATGCAGAAATACAGTCTTTAGAACTTTTGGAATTGAAATATGCTTACAGAAACAGGGTAGGTAGACTGAGTATTCATTTTCATTAATTGTCCATATTCACGCACCTAGCACCTACCTCTAGACTAGGACACGGCAGCACTGTTGCTTGTTCAGATTTGGTCACCACCCAATTCTCTGCTACAAAAATCTCAATCTTCTTGATTTCTAAAAGCTTGCATGAGTTTTAATCTTTCTTTAACTACACTCATTGGAGTCCCTCCCTTTTTCTCCACGTTCCATCTGTGAGGCCTACAGGTGTTGTGGCTGGTAGCTTTTACAAATTCATTCTTCTTGCTGTAGCGTCTCTACCATACACATTAAGCTTTTTCCCCCACTGGTTGATAGTTGGGAAATTCCTAGTCTGAGGCTGTTGGGAACAGACTAGGACAGTATTCAGCCTGAACTGTTCCTAGAGTTGCTACCATGGCACTTGAGAAAGCCACAGAAGCAAGAAATCTCTTCAACCTTCCTTTGCTTACCTCCCCTGAAGCAGTCCATAAGACCCAATGAGCATCCCCTGAAGCAGGTCATATGGCTCTCATTCTAGAAAGCTCCCTGCCCCAGGCCTGGAAGAAGGGGCAGAGATGAAGGCACTGAGATGCCAAGAACTGTCAATCTCTCCACTTCTAGCTTATCACCATGAGGTCATACCTCTCTGTCTAGCCATCATACTTCTACATACCCCTGTAAAAATAATGTTTGGTTTTTGAGTTTCCATCTCTAGAAGGTCCCACATTATGCAAAAACTATGTAATTGGAGTGCCTTCCTCTGTCCTTCTGTCTTTCATTGTAGGGACCTCAATCAGTGCTTGTGTTCATGTGTGAATTTCGGTCATATGCTTTCCAGTTGGGTCACAGGTTAGTATTTTTCTTCTTACCTGGGGATCTGTTCATTTGATTTGAACTCTTTAAAATCTTTCCCCTGTTAGGGCTGAATGGGTAAAGGCCAGCAATTAGTCCATTTACCTAAGAAAGGACACAGTGGTTCAGCAGCAGAAATGAGAAACCGTTATACCCACAGTGTGGCAAAACAAGGTGAGTAGCAGGGCAGAGAAGAGGTTACTAAAATAGAGGTTTGTGAAGGGAGGGATGCCATTGATTCCCCTAAATGTTTTACCGAAAGATGTCGGAAGATAGATGGAGCTTCCAGTTATGCTTTCTTTCATGCTACTTCTTGGATACAGGCAAAAAACATTTCCCATCACACATCATGCATGCAGCTGAGAAACAGTCCATTTCTTTGAACTAGATAAAAGACATTTAGAAGCAATGAAGGGGATGTATCTCTTGTGTACCCTGCAGAACTGTCATAAAGGCCTTGTGCTGTAGTTTAATTGGCAGTATTTTTATTCTTCCATGGAAGTGGATAAACAATATGTACTTAAAAGCAATATTAGCTGAAAGCTGATGAAATATATTTAAAATTATATTAATGTCATAGCTTCTTAGCACAACCATTGAGCTCAGCAGTCTGCAAACAGTGTCTCCTTTAATTTAGTCTTCACTGCAGCCTCAGGTGGTGGGTATAATATTTTTGTCCATGGAGAATCAGACTCTTTATTTATGTGCATTGTTGTTTGACCTTGGGAGTTACAGACAGTTGTGAGCTGCCATGTGGGTGCTGGAAATTGAACCCTGGTCCTCTGGAAAAGCAGTCAGTGCTCTTAACCACTGAGCCATCTCTCCAGACACTTTAAATGAGGCAGATCAGAAGTAAGTGATGAAGCCAGGATTCAGAGTCAGGTATTTGTCACTTACAGAATACCAACTTCTCAAGACAAAGAAATCAATGATTTGGGACTGCTCTATTAGATGAGGAATTCAGTTGAGATGAAGAGGGGCAAGGAGATAGTTTTGGCATTGTCCTTCGACAGCAGTATTCTCCACTTCGGGGTGTGTGTGTGTGTGTGTGTGTGTGTGTGTCAGAGAAGAGGAGTGTGCAGGTATGTTGGTGTGGGTGTTCTTGCCTGTGCAAATGTGTGTGGAGGGCAGAGATTGATGTCTGGTGTCTTCCTCTATCACTCTCCACATGGAGCTCACTGTTTTGGTTGAGCTGGCTGGCCAGCAAGCCCCAGAATTCACCTGTGCCCCCTGCCCTCCAACACTGGAGTTAGAGATATGTGGTGCTGTGCCCAGTTGTCAGGTGGATTCTGGGACTCTGACCTCAGACACTCATGTGTGCAGCAAGCACTTTACCCACTGAGCCATCTTCTGGCTCAACTCAAGCTGTTCTAGTTATAAAAGCCACCTCCTGGGCCAACTCTCTGGTCATCTGTTGCCAGCATCATTATAAATATGGATAGTCTCCTTGTGAGCGCTCCTGCTTCTGCCATTATCTGGGTGATCTGTTATCGACACAATTAGAGCAAGGTTCAATACATAAGTTAGGACATGTTCCTGCTCTGCCCCAAACTCTCCAAGGCTTCCTGTCTCACTTGGACAGAAATCTAGAATCTAGGCGTCTGTAGATCCCATGACCTTAGGTCAATGTCTGGCTCCCTTTCTTATTACTACCTCCTCCCTTGGGCACAACATCGTCTTTCTCGTTTGCCCAACTTGGCTCTGTCTTAGTGTATGGCCCCTGACTATGGACTTGGAGACCAGGGTTTGAGTATAAATCACTTGTTTGGAAAGTGCCCTTAGGAAACCGAAGGGGAGCTGGGAAAGAGGGAAGCACTCCTCTAAAGGATTGTTATCAAACCAGCAACCACTAGAGGCAACTGATCAAATTTCTATGGCAAAATCAGATCCAGCACTAGCCATGTAAATCATGGGATAATGGTGTTATCTTGCCCAAATAACAGAGGCCTGGGGAACTTCTCCACCAACTGTTGCCTGCTCCTGGGCTGTGTCTGTTCTCATTCCTTTTAGTGGCTTTGTGTGGGAACAGAGCAGGCTCCAGTGCCCAGAAAGAGCCCTGAGGTAAGAAGGATATGAATGCCGGGATGTTGATATTGGGCTGAGATGAAAATAATAAAGTTTAATGCGTAGATGTGAACAGGACCTGGGAAATGTCCACTGCAGGCCATAAGCTGGCTTGGATAATCACTTGCTGTGCCTTCTCACAATAATTCTCCAGAGCTCCTAACATAGGCACTTGTCTCCTGTGAGTTGTCTTTCTTCCTCCATTAAATAAGAGCTCCACAAAGTGGGTGCACTTTGGCCTGCTAGGTTTGCTGCCTTAATCCCAGGAATGGAGTCTGGTAGATTGCAAGAGTGAAATAAAAATTGAATGAATGAATCAGTAAATGAAAGATGATCTTTTCAACTATTTTGTTCCTATGTTTGCCATCTGAGTTTAATCCTTAGGAATGAAGACTAACCTATAGGCGCCTTTATGGCTGATGTTCCTGTTGTTTTATATTAGCTCTTGATTGTGAATGGCTTTGAACATACCCGCCCCCCAATCACACTGAATATCTTTGTTGTGTACATATTCATGTATGTGCAGGTACACATGCAGGTTTGCACACATGTACCTGTGTGCACATGTGCATGGCACTTCAAGGACAATCTTGGTTGTTCTTCACACACCATTAGCCCTTTTTCCTTTTTTGAGACAGGGCCCAGAGTTCACAAGCAGGCTAGCCTGGCTGGCCAGTGAGTCCCAGGACTCTGGGTCTCTCTGTTGGCATTATTAGAACATGCCATCACACCTGCCTTTTTTTCTCCACAGGAGTTTTGGGACTTGAACTCGAGAACCCACGCTTTTTTGCAGTAAGGATGTTTTGCAGCGGTTTCTCCAGCCCAATAGTGAAAATCTTATTGTATGTCAGTCCCTGTTCAAAGTGTAAGGAATGCTGTGGTACATCAACAAGGAGTGACTTTGGCAGGAAGCAACAGAAACACCAAAGGAAATGGCCTTACCCAAGTGAGGGTTTTAATTTTCTTGTGTAATTAGAAGTCTAGACACAAGCAGTCCTTATTCTTTTCGTCACTCTGAGGGGCCATCAGGGACTATGTCTGCTTCTCTTTCTTGTAGTCCCAAGTTTGTTCCCCCAGCATCAGCAGCTTCTGTATTCGAAGCAAGAAAGAGAAATGGCAAAGGGAAATTTTATGTTCCAGCGAATGCTCCCCCTTGGCATGCTTTCCTGGAAACCTTCCCCCATAGATTCTTACCCACTTAGTATCTTCTCCTGTCAACAAGAGAGCTAAGAAAGATGCTTTTAATTTCTAGTTTTTTTCTGTTTGGTGGACTCTTTGTTTGCACACACAAATCTGAGGGAAAAGATACAGTTAAATTGGGAGCCACCCACACTAGCAGGAACCGAGTAGGAAGCATGGCCTACCTGGGCTGTCACCATAGTGCAGAAAAACAGACTGTAAGGCCGTGAGCATCCCCTTCTGCTTGCCAGCTGCTCCCAACAGTCCTGAGTGCTGTGCAGTGGTCAGGGAGGGGAGGAGCCAAAAGGTGACTCAGATTCTGCCATTTACCTGGAGTTAGGGAAGAGCTGAGCTTGGAGCTGGCTTCCGGTGGCAAGAGAGAGGCAACCTCACCTTGACTGACCCACTGTTGCTTATACTCTAGGAAGAGAAAGTGGTAGAACCACGCCCACCTAGCTCTGTAAAAGAGAAGATAGCAAACGTGCTCTGTGAGCCCCCTTCTGCTCCCCACCCCCAGTCCCCCACCCCTGCTGGTGCCTTTTTCTTCTCTCCTTCACACAAAGCAGAAGTTTAAGTATTTCCTTGATAGGAAATGACCATGGGAGGTAAATATGCTAATAAGCTTTTGTTAGTTATTTTCATTTGAATTGCGCGCGCGTGTGTGTGTGTGTGTGTGTGTGTGTGTGTGTGTGTGTTCCTCTTGACAAAGTGTGGCACTCAGGTCTCACACAAACTTTTGTATACAAGCAAAACAAAACAAAAGAAAAAAATAATCATACTTTCCTTTGCTCCCCTGTCAGGACAAGGTGGGTGAAAGCGTTCTTTTCTTTTCTTTTTCTTTTTTCCGGCGGACATCTTTATTAATAATAGACCATCAACTTCTCCAAACCTCCAGCTGGAATTTCATCTTATTTCCATGCTGAGTCATGAACAGTGACAAAGCCAACCAGAGGCTACTCGAAGAGGACTAAGCTTCCATAGCTCACTTTCTTCTACAGGCAGAATAGAAATAGATGCACTCTAGAATGCACAATGGCTTTAGTCACTATGGAATTTAAATGGGATCTTGAAGAATGTAGACAAATCCCGATGAAGGAAGGACGAGCTGAGATGCTGTGCAACTGTTTAAGGGTTTCTGGTGCTGCATCTCGGTCACTAGCTGAATCTTGCACTAACACCAAATGGAGATGCGGAAAACACACTAAGTTGACTTAGGGGTTGTGCACAGGAACCAAAAGGCAGGAAAATACTAAACATTGCTGAGAGCATCCACCCCAGGAAGGACTTTACCTTCCAGGAGCTCTAGACTGGCACCACCCCCAGTGCTCACATGGCTGACTTTATCCTCTGTATTCCATTTGGCACAGCAAGTGGCAGTGTCTCCACCGCCTATGATAGTGATGCAACCCCTAGAAGTGGCTTTTACCACCTCATCCATGAGGGACTTGGTTCCCCTGGCAAAAGCTTCCCATTCAAAGACCCCAACAGGTCCATTCCAAACAATCTGCTTGGCTCGAGCCACAGCCTCAGCATATTTCTTGCTGCTCTCAGGACCACAGTCCAGGCCCATCCAGCCAGCAGGTATACCAGAGGCCACAGTAGCTTGGCCAGTCTTGGCATTCTCATCAAATTTGTCAGCAGTGACAAAGTCAACGGGCAAGGTAATCTTCACACCATTTTTCTCAGCTTTAGCCATGAGATCTTTGACAATCTTGGCTCCTTCTTCATCATACAGAGAAGTTCCGATCTCCATGTTGTTGAGCACCTTAAGGAAGGTAAAAGCCATTCCACCACCAATGATCATCTCATTGACTTTGTCCAGCATATTATTGATCAGCTGGATCTTGTCTGCAACTTTAGCTCCTCCCAATATTGCCAGGAAGGGTCGTTCAGGACTCTCCAAAGCTTTGGCAAAGTAGTTCAGCTCCTTCTTTTCAACCCCCAGGGAAATAAGCAGCTGCAGACATTGAAGTTTTTCTGTATCACATGTATTTATTCACATATATATTTATGCGGGTTGTACAGGCTAAAGGAGTGTTTTCAGGAGGGAGCCTGTTCTCTCCTGCCAGCATGTTGGTCCAAATCAAGGTGCCAAGCTTGGCAGAGAACTTCGTTACCCACTGAACCGTTTCTGCAACCCGGATGTGGACAATCTGTAATAGAACAGTTTGAGGGAAATTCTGTTAATGAGTAGGCAAACCTGGTGACTGAGGAGCTTATAAAAGGAAGTACTAGCTGTTAACTCAGTTCTGTGTCTTCCAGAGCCTGTCCATGGCAATGCAGAGCTGGGGGTTCATACATGGCCTCAGAAACACTTTTGCAGGCTGCTTCTTTTTTTTAATATTTATTTATTTATTTATTTATTTATTTATTTATTATGTATACAATATTCTGTCTGTGTGTATGCCTGCAGGCCAGAAGAGGGCACCAGATATCATTACAGATGGTTGTGAGCCACCATGTGGTTGCTGGGAACTGAATTCAGGACCTTTGGAAGAGCAGGCAGTGCTCTTAACCTCTGAGCCATCTCTCCAGCCCTGCAGGCTGCTTCTTATTTCAGAAGTCTGGCTCATACCTAAACTGCCCTTCCCCTGTAATCAGATTGATGACTATCTTAGTTATCATCATAGAAACTTCATCCAGTAAATGATGGAAGCAGCTGCAGAGATCCACAGCTAAGCCCTGGTCCCAACTCCAGGAGTCCAGACATAGAGAGGGAGGAGTGATACTATGAGCAAAGAGGCCAAGACCATGATGACGGCTGACCCCAACTGACAGCTGGGAAACCAACACAAGACCAAACTAGGCCCTCTGAATGTGGGTGACAGTTGTGTGGCATGGGAAGTTTGTGGGGTCACTGGCAGTGGAACCAGTATTTATCTCTAGTGCATGAACTGGTTCTTTGGAGCCCATTCCTTTGGAGGAATTCCTTTCTCAGCCTAGATACAGCGGCGAGGGCCTTGGACCTGCCTCAAGTGATGTGCCTTACTTGACTGACTCCCCACAGCAGGCTTCACCCTCTCTGGGGAGTGGATGAGGCATGAGGAGAAGGTGGGAGGAGTAGGAGGACGGGAGGGAGAGGGGATTGGGATTGGTATATAAAATAAGATTGTTTAAAAAACAAGTCACTGTCATGGAAGAATATGGCAGGATTTGGTTTTGGTTCTACAATGCCAAAGCCTGACTGGCATCCTTACTCTAGACAAGAACTCTACAACTGAGCTCTGATGCCCCCACTGATAGCCCTGTGTGTGTGATCATAATAGGCATTTTAAGGTGGTTGGACTTGTTTCTCCTTGAGCCTCAGCTGATGTGAGTTTTCTTTTTACTGGCCATCATTTTCTAGTGGTGCCTTATGCTGTGGTCTGTTGTTTTTCACACAAATTGAGAACTCTGGTGGCCGCTAACAACACCCTAGCTCAATGAGAATCAGCAAGTGCATTTAAGTTCACTTGTAAGAGAGTCAACGGGGAGTGTAAAAGTGTCAGTAAATGCCATGGTTGTGACGTTGCCCCATGTCTCGGTGGCTACTGATTTTTCATTGTTTTGCAGAATAAATGCTTCCCATCTTCGTTCATTTTTAGGTTGGGGTAGGGTCACTCTGTGTTTGCCCTTTGAGTGGAAACTAAGTGCCCTTTCAGCCCAGATGTCACCAGGATCCTAAGAAGACTCAGTGCTTCTCAAAGCTGCTGCGTACTGTGAGAGGGTATTCTCTTCTCTCTAGCCATCTCTGTTCTTTATTTGCATGTTTCAGATTGCATCCTCTGCCGCCATTCTTTCCCTCCATCCTCTCCTATTGTCCTCTTTTCCTTCCATCTTACTTTTTGTGGTGCTGGCAGTGAAACTCAGGCCCCACACATGGGACGCAAATGCTACGGGAGAGTTATCAGTATTCTGTCAATCATATTTTAAATAAATGCTGATTGGCCAGGCAGGAAGTATAGCTGGGTCAACCAGACAGGAAGTAGAGGCAGGGCAATGAGAACAGTAGTATTCTGAGAAGCAGGAAGCTCCCTCCACACTCCTGCACAGACCACCGAAGAGGCAGGATGTAATCTGCCCGGCTGTGAAATGTATGGAGCCATGTGGCTAACATAGATAAGAATATTGGGTTAATATAAGCTACAAGAGCAAATAAGAAGACTGAGCTAATGGGCCAATCAGTTTTATAACTTATGGAGATCTCTGTGTGATTTTCTTTGGGGCTTGCCAGCTGTGGGGAACAGGGCAGGGCAGATACCCCCAACAAGCAGGTCCTTTATGTTACAGGCAAATACTCTACCACTAAGCTGGACTCCTTGTCCAAAGTTTCTCTTCTGAGTTGTAAGATCTGTAATACAGCCAGGTACTGTATGCTCCCATGTGGTCCCAGCTACCTGGGAAGCTGAGCCAAGAGGATGCTGGAGTGAGTACCACCTTGGAAACCGCACGAATCTATCATGAAAGGGGAGAGGAGAGAAGGAAGGAGGAAGAGGTGTGGGGGATTCTGTTTAATAATGAGTTCGGACATGATGTTAAGGACATCATCTTCCCACTTTCTCTACATGGAGAAGCCCTCCATCTTTGCTCATGTACTCATAAAGCTTTATACTTCATTTTTCTTCTTGCTCAGAATCCATCCTGCCCTTGCACAGACTTGGCAAGTATTCTACATCTGAACCATGTCCCAGACTGTTTTCTTATGTGTGAGAGAGTCTGTCTCCCGAGTGGCTGGGATTATAGGCATGTGCTACTACTCCACACAGCTAAAAAACCAAAGCAAACCAAAAACTGTGTTCTTGATTCCTGAATTCCATGACACCAACACCCTAATTCTACTTATAGAATAAGCATAAAAACTGAAAGCTATTGAGAACCAAGATTTGTTCTTAAATGTTACTCGGATGATTTAAACATTGTATTACGTTAACACGAAGAAATTATTTATAACGATTTATAACCCAATCCTTAAAATAACAAGAAGAGATAGTGATATTATTCTGAGTGAGAGGGAAGCAATAACATGTAGTTTTGGACGAATATGCTTTTTTGAAATGAGTTAGGAAATCTGAAATATGAGGCTGGAGTGTGGCCGTAGAGTGGCCAAGCCGGAGAGTGTTAGCCAGCATGCATAGCAGCGGGCCCAATCCCCAGCATAGCCCCAAACCCAAACTAAACAAACACCCCCAGAAGACACCGTCTCTGAATATCAAGTCCTGAATAGAAAGGATGTAACTCTTTTCTTTCTTATTTTGTATTTTTCTGCTAAGTTTAGATGATCTTCATAGCGACCGGATGCGTCAGATTCTGCAGGAAGAAAGGCTGGCTCTGTAGTCAGCGGCAGAGCACCTGCCTGTCACGTGCAAGGCTTACAGGTCCATCCTGAGTCTGTCTCTCTCCTGTCTCTGTCTCTTTCTCTCTCTCAGCCCAAGACAAAAGTAACAGCGAGTATAACATAGGAGCTGAAGAACTGACCGTTCGCTTAATGTGTAAACAGAATCGGAGTGGCTGCAATTTCCTACACAAGTCTGGGAGGAGAGATGCATGGGTCTTCCAAAGCTCAGCATTTTTCTACTAACTATTTAGAGGGCTTTATGAATACTATACTGTTTAAAATAAATATAAAGATGAAGGGTTGAAATGGCAGTCAGACTCACAATGAAAAGATGCTAGATAGCCAGACATGGCGGCTCATTCTTATAAGCCCAGCACTCGGGAGGCAAAGGCAGGAGGGTCACCGGTTCTAGGCCATGCTGAGCTAAAGAGGGAGATCTTCTCTCAAAGAGAAATTTGAAAAGGACTGAGGTTGTCGTTTAGCGAGCAGCACTTGTCTAGCCCAGGCTCGGCATTGTGAGGTACTGGGTTCCATCTCCAGTGTTGAAATAGAAGCGGCGGGGCTGCATCCCCAACACCCCGGCCGCTTGCTAGCTCATGCCCGAAATAACAACACACAAACTGTATTCATTTAAGAACTGCTTGGCCCATGAACTCTAGCCCTTACAGGCTAATTCTCGCACCTGGAATAGCCCATTTCTAATAATAAGTGTAAGCACCCCAAGGTGCGCTTACCGGGAAGATTCTAACCTCTGTCCATCCTGGGTTTGAGCTTCATGAGTCTGCCTCAGAGCGCATAGCTATCGTGTCTATCCGGCAGAGCTGAGCATGGCGTCTCTGCTCCAGAGAGCAGAGCAGAGTCTGACCTCACTTCCTCTTCCACCCAGCATCCTATTCTGTTTATTCCACCCACCTATGTTCTAAGCTATGAGGCCAAGCAGTTGGTTTATTATAATTAACCAATTACCTTCCTCCATCACTCCAGTACAAACACACAAAAAGACAGGGAAAGAACAAAGTCATAGGAGAACATGTACAGATGGCCTCGAGGGAGAGCTGTGCTCCTCAGCCATCCACATGAGGGGCTGCTAGAGCCTGGCTACTCTTGTTCTGTAAGGTGAGCGTGAGAAGCACACACTGTGTACAGATGATGAGGAACTGTGAAAAACCCGGCATGCCACAGGAACTCAATTAGAATGATTGTGTTGGGTTCCCCCCTTATTTTTATTTTATTTTCTGATTTATTTCATATTTATTTATTTTTTATGTGTATGAGCATTTAGCCTGAATGTATTTCTGCACCATGTGTATATTTAGTGCTTGTGGAGACTAAAAGAGGGTGTCAGATCTCTAAGAACTAGAGGTACACAGGGGTTGTGAACCACCATGTAGGTAGTGGCAAATAAAGCCGCGTCTTCTGGAAGAACAGCCAGTGGTTGTCATCTCTCCAGCTTTTCCTTTCTGTTTTTGAAGATAGGATCTCACTCTATAGTCTGTGATGGCCCCACTCTTGCCATCCTCTTGCCTCAGATTCTCAAGTCCTGGGAGTACAGACGTGAGACACTGTGGCTACAGATTTTGGATTGCGATGTGTGCACGCTTGCCACCCACTGTTGGAAAGGAAGAAGAGCCCGAACATTACAAACTGCCGTTTTCTGTGAGATGTAGCTTTTCCTCTTGAACGTCCATTTCTGTGGGCTTCCTTCCAGTTAGACTGCCTAACGGGGTGACTGGCTTGTCCGGTCGCTTTATCTCTTGCCATTTAAACACACATCCTGTTGAGATAACCCCCGAGACTGTACTACACAGCCAGGAAAACTGTAACTGTCCGTATTTTGTCCTGTTCCTTCTGGTTGTGGGTGCCATTGATTAGTGAACGAGAAAGCTGAGGTCTATGAATGGAAGGAAATGTCCTCTGCAGGGAAGCTCTCTGCCGTGCTTGCTAAGTCTGCGCAAGGAACTGGGGTCAATAAAGTGACCAAGAGAGCATTCCTAAGTCGGTTTGTCACAGAGCATGGCCCCTATAGCAGAGATAAGACAATGGCAAAATGTTAAAGGACCATCCCTGAAAATCTAAAAGTGACCCCCAAAAGCCAGAAATTGAACCCAAAATAGGTAAAACAGACAATGGCTGTTGACAACGAAGTTATTCTCAGGAAAATATCACCAGCGTTAATGATTCTGCTGTGGTTGTCTGATGGAGAGGTGCTCTCAAGATGCCTTGATTGCTTGGAGTTACTTCAGTTATGAATTTTAATCATATAAAGTGGTACCTAGTGGCACCTAAACATATTGAAGGACATAAAGGATGAGTTAAAAATCATTCGCAGTCATTGTGGGCATCAGTTTGAAGACAGCCTTGGGAAGCGTTTTCCATAGATTTCTGTGTTGATCGTGATACAAGGGTGGAGGGCTTGTCAGTTTTCATTGTGGACACTTGTCATTTTTTGTCATTATTTCTTATATGAGGGAAAGCCTGACTTTTTATAATTCAAACCTGACTGAAACAACTTTAATAGAATTTGTTTTGGCGTATATCCATTGTGCATAGTGATGGGTTTTGACAGGCATTTTCAGACATATATAATACGTTGTGATAATCGCCATTCCTCCACCTTTCCCTCCTCCCTCCACAGATATATTTCAATTTCATTCTTATATGATGAACTACTCTTTTAGTTAACTTACATATTCATTTCAGATATGCTAAAATCTTTGTTCCTGATTGATTTTAAAATTTGATCCTAACCTTTAGAAACTCAGCTTTAATAAAACGTAAATTCACCCTGTAACCTGCTAGGCGACCGAGCCCTACGATGTTAGAATGAGAAGGGCCTTAAAGAGCATCGTTTCTCTCATTTTTGTTTGTAGGATAATTACTACCGAATTGTTAACCGCGGTGATATGTTAATGAGAATAATGTTAATAATTTAAGATGTTATTTTTCATGGCCTATTTTGATTTACAAATCTGCTTAAAACGAGAGAGGGACTACAGCACAACCCTTGCCTAGAATGTGCAAGACAAAGTGTTCCATCCCCCACACTGTCATGTATTGCAAACTGGCCCAAACATATACATTGATGGAGGTTTGCCTCGAACTTCTAATCCTCCTGCCTCTATCTGCCTCCACCTCTAGAGTGCTGAGATTATAGGCATGCACCACCATGGCCAATTTTGTGTAGCACTAGAGATGGAATCCAGGGTGGTGTAGGGGTTCCTTCTCTTTGTGTGTTGCTTTCCTTGGTTAATGAATAAAGAAACTGCCTTGGCCTAGTTGATAGGGCAGAACTTAGGTAGGGAGAGAAAACAGAACTGAATGCTGGGAGGAAGAAGGGCAGAGAGGGAGCCACCATGGAGCTTCCAGAGTCAGACATGCTGAATCTTTCCCAGTAAACCACTGGCATGTGGCGATACACAGATTAATAGAAATGGGTTAAATTAAGATGTAAGAATTATCCAATAAGGAACTAGAGCTAATGGACCAAGCAGTGTATTAATAAATACAGTTTCTGTGTGGTTATTTTGATGTAAGCTAGCTGGGCAGCTGGGACAAACAAAGGGCCCCCCTTTCCATGGAACACCAGGGCTTCATGCAAACCCTCTACCAACTTAGCAACATCCCAAGTCTGTTTCCGAAGAAAATTCATTTGAAAAGAGTTTTACCAAAGATGTCTGTGTTGACCAGAACAATTTGGAACTTTATAATAAAACCGATAAAAATTCAGGTAGCTCTTCCTCAGTTGTGCACAGAACTCAGCCCTCTAAACAGCCAGGGTTGTCCCTCTCACATTGTAGAAGAAGGTGGTTTTGTGTGATCCACTCCAACACTCTAGTGTCCAGCTCTCTCTGCCCACTGCCTTCCCTTGAGTAAACTGGAAAGCTAACAGATTCTCTCACTAGGATGAGTTCTACGAAGGTTTCCAGGTGTTCTTCTGCTATCCATGTTTTTACCTTTGGGGGACTCTGAGCCTTTAACCTGAGATGGACCAGTAGCTACTGTATACCAGGAAGCTGCACATCGCCCTTTCTGGTCTTTAGATAAGACACTGGAATGTGAAGAAACTTAGAGACTGCATACAGGAAGTTGGATTGATTGCCTATTCAGTTCTGAATCTGTGTTTACTCAGGTCTTACATCGATGTTCTTTCTAGCCCACTGTGTAAAGACATTTTTAGTCTGTAACAAGTGGCTGTGTTTTGAATTTGAGTTGTTGCTGTTCCCATAGCAATCACTTGTTGTCAAAAATGAATGCTCCCCTCACCTGGGGGCTCCTTTTAGTACCATTTGCTTTACCTTTACCCCACAGAGCCCTGTCCTCCCAGCTGTTGGTCTCTCACTTCCTCCTTCGGTTGGAATAGTTCTCTTGACCTTGCATCAAATGGCCTCTCTGTTCTGCAGACCCTCAACCGGTCTGGTGTGAAATCGCAGGCTAAACTGTTGCCTTTTAGCACACCTCCAGAACTTCTGATGGTGTCAAGAAGGAAGCCTCTGGGAGGAGGTGGAGGTGTGGCTTTCTAAATCTGGGTCACATCTACTGTACAAGTGTAAACGTTTTGTATTATTGTGTTTCTTTGATGTTTATCTTCTTGTTTAGGATGTATAATTTTGATTTGCATTTATAGTAGCTACATAAAGTTTCTTTTAAAATTAATCTGTATATTGCCATGTTGCAGTGACTTACCGGCAAAGATTTGGCATGTCTGACTCTGGCAGCTCCATGGTGTCTCTCTTACTCGGCCCTTCTTTCTCCCAGCATTCAGTTCTGTCTTCCTAAGTTCTGTCTTATCAACAGGCCAAGGCAGTTTCTTTATTCATCAATGGTAATCATAGCACACAGAGGGGACTCCGGCATTACACTACACACGCCACACCACACACACAAATACACCACATATACACCACCCCACATATACACACCACACACATATATGACATACACCACACACATACCACACCACACACATACCACACACACACACACACACGAATGTAGACAACAAGACCCATCCTGAGTGTGGTGGTGCCATCCTGGGTCTGAGGTCCAGGAACAACAGAAATGAAAAAGAAGAAGGAGTAAGTGAGCTGGGCACCAGCTTCCCTCTTTCTCTGCTTCCTGGCTGTGAACATAGAATGACCAGCTGCCTCACACTTCTGTCACCTCGGCTAGAGCGGCTTTCCCACTGTGTCTTCCCCACATGGTAGACGGTCCCCTTAAACCATGAGCCAAAACGAGCCCATCTTTCCTTACATTGCTTCCGTCAGGTATTTTTTTTTTTGTCACAACAGGAAAACGAACCAGCAGAGAAGGTGCTAAAAGGTGGAGACTTGGCTGGTTGTTGCCCTGCCCAGCAGATAAAGGTGCTTGCTGCTGAGCCTGATGGCCTGAGTTCAATCCCTACAATCCACATGACGGAATGAGAGAACTGACTCCTGCAGGTTGTCCTCCAACCTTCATACAGTTCAAAAAAAAAAAATGAAGTGGAGACATAACTGGGGCACATGTGCATTTAGGTCCCTGACCTTTGGAGTTAGGGACAGACAGGTCTCTGGAACTTATTGGTTAGGCAGTCTAGCCCCATGTCCATGAGAGACCCTGTCTCAGAAACAGAGTGAATCACTTCTGAAGAACAAGACCAAAGGTTGACCTCTGGCCTCCACACTCAAGTATATGCATGTGCACTTGCACACATGTACACACACATGCAGACATAGACACATATGCACATGCATCAACACCCTTGGACACACACACACACATTGGCACCTGCACACATACATGCATCCACACATGTGGACAAAGACACAAAGAGGAACTTTAAGATTTGTGAAGTTAGAGTCCTCAAAAGCAGGATTTGTGAACTCACAGAGAAGTGTGTGAGTCTTGACCTTTTCTTCTGCCCCATGAAGACACGGAATTTGTTCCTTCTGTTCTTCACGTGGCAGAGTGCTAAGAGAAAGTGCCATGTAAGAAACAGGGCCTCAGCACACAGCAAGACTGCTGGCCCCATTGTCTCCAGTTCTCCAGCTTCCAGAGCTATAAGAAATTCTTCCTGGAGTTTATAAATGGTGTAGCCTGGGGGTATTTTATTATGGCAACTGGGATGAGCTAAGGCACTCACAGAGCCACAATGAAGAAGATGCTTGCTGGCACCACACAACATATCTACCTATCTTTTCTTCCTCAGTTCCCATTAGAGCCCCTCACATCTAGGATTCACTAAGAACTCATTTTCTGTTTTTGTGGTGCTAGCTGGAATGGTCAGAACGAGGGGTAGCAATATTAAAGATATTGAATTGAAAGAAAGAGTAAATAAACAAGCATTTACACACACATCATAACTAACCAAAACTTTGATAGCTCAACACATACAGTATTACACTGTATAATATTGAGTGCATACAAAGTGTACATTCTAAGCATAAAAATATAGAATGAATCAAAGAAAAACAAACAGCCCTCTGGCCCTGACACGCCCAGTGCAGAGCAACCAAACAGCCGGTTGAGGAAGGAGCAAGGCATCCTAGAAAAGGTTTCCAGCCACAAACGCTTGGGTGGTCTGTCCCAGGTAGGGAGCCAGTGGCCTGGGTACCTCTTGGAATATACCCATTAACCTCTCGCTCCCTCTGCTGGCCTTGCCCAGAATGTGCACTACGTTCTTAACAGCCCTGGCTGGAGTCCATTGAAACTGCTGGTGATGGACAGAGCGTCCAGCAGCTGCCTTTTCTGCAACAGTTGTAACCTGAAAGCCTTCATCCACACAAGCAGTTTGATTGATTGTCCTTATTCAGATCCAAAGAAACTCTCAGCCCTGACCTCTCCTGTCTCCCTCTGTCCCAGGGAAGGGAACTGAAGGCCGGCCACCCTGCCCACATCCAAGGTTCTCACTTGGCTTCCTAGGGCTCCCTGCTACCTCTCTGGTTGCTCCTCAACTGTATTTTGCTGCTTTTTCTCTCCTCTCTCACCCTCTGCACAGCCTCCACCCCAAACTGGTGCCATTTGTAAGTCAAACACTTCACTGTGCAACCCTGTCTTTAGCTGCAGAACAGAGCTAGGTTAGCCGCTCTAATTAGACAGCCTCTTATGTCTCCATTTGTGCGTAATTCAAAGCTGTAAAAAGCTTTTCAAAATAGGTGTGTGCTCGACTTGACAGTTGTGCTAAAACAATGCCTCCGATGAGGAGGAAGCAAGACACACTTGCCGCTTCCCCTTCCAGGATTTAGAGAGAGTTGGCGGCCCCTCCCCCGTCAGGAGACAAGCGTCTCTTTGGGAACAACTCTCTTTCTGTAGCGCCATCGGAAGCCGCACGCGTCTCTTTTGCAGTTATTCGAGGCCCCCTAGCCTGCAACACAGTGACTGAAGAGTGAACTAGGACTTAGGGAGGCTGTCTGCATCCCATAAATAAACAATGAGAGCCTGGCCATTTCATTACAGAGCTTAGATACACAGGACAGATGGTCCGTGGCAGCGCTGCACGTGCGTAACCCATTTAAGAGACGACGTTATAGGGTCAGAGGCATTAATGTGCTCTCCGTGGCCTTCATCTGCTCAAGTTACGAGTTGCGAGTTATGGTTAACACGGCTTCAAAGCTATAGGTCAGGCGAATTACTGCAGTCAGTGACACCGAGAAGACCGGGGAATTGGTGAACGGCAAGAGGATGAATTTTAAATTGGCCTGGGGATTTATAGCTCTGAGCTTAATCTAATAGATGCTATTAGCCATCGATCCTTCTCATGGAATCGTAAGTGAAAAAAAAAATCAATTCAAGTTTACCTACATACACACATGAAGAGGTGATTAAGTGGTCAACTCATTGATTCGTCTGAGAGGTTCGGACTTTCAGATAGAGATCGTTCTAGGTGCTCGAAAGTTGTTATGGTCAGAGTCAGGGCTCTAGCAAACCTCACAATCGAGGCGCAGCCAGCTGCCCTCAGTCTTCAATGTGCTACGTCCTGGTTAAGGCGTGGCCCTGCCCATGACTGACTCATCACATCGTCTCTAATCAGTCCTGGAAGGCGGTCCCACAAGGTGTGAGAACTGCGCGAAGTCTTTCAGAGACGCTCAGTCTTTCCCCTCCCACAGCACGAGACTCCTGGGAGAACTCTAATTTCTTGGGGTTCATTGTTTCACAAGGAGCAGTACGAATAGCTCTCTTTAGAGCAATGGTTCTCAACCTGTGGGTTGAGACCCCCGCCCCCAGGGTCGCATCTTGAATATCCTGCATATCAGATATTTACTTTACGATTCAGTACAGCAGCAAAATTACAGCTATGAAGTAGCAATGAAGTAATTTTAAGGTTGGGGGTCACCACAACATGAGGGCCTGTATTAAGGGTTCACAGTATTTGTAAGGTTGAGAAGCACTGCTCTCGGGGAACCCTGCTGAGATGGTTAGTCTGCTAAGACTTACCATGGTAAGACTGCTAAGTCTTTTCTTAGAATATCAGTGAAGACCCATTAAGGGGAAATTCCTTCTGGTCAAGAGACTAGAATCTCTGGTCTTCATAAAGGCTTGATAGTCCCGTTGGGTAGCTCAACCACCTAACCCTGGGACTACCCCCTGAGAAGCAGAGACTGCCCCTAGAAAATGGGTTCTCAAGCCACGGGAAAGGGACAGCAGAATAACTATCCTTTTAACGAGATAACTTTTCCTTCCCAGATTCTGTCCTCAGCACAGTGTTTACAGAATGTGGCCATGCAGCTCTGTGAGTTTGTCTGCTTCTCTGAGTTATGAGAAAAGTGGTCTCTTTTCTTTTTTCTCTCTCAGTTCTAAACTTGCTTCTCCTAACATTTTGGGGTTCCGGACTCTTCCCTAAAGAGTACTTTCCCACTATATGACTCCTGCTATTGTGTCTGAGCTCTGTCTTCGTTGCAAAAAAAGGGGGGGGGGAGATAGGAAGGAAGAAGGAAGGGAGGAAGGAAGGAAGGAAGGAAGGAAGGAAGGAAGGAAGGAGAAAAAGAGAATTACTGCTGAACTTGACCTGACAATGAAATGGCCCATGTCATCTTGGTGGAGGAGATATTTGAATGGTACAAATGTGTTCTTTTAAGCTTTGTTTGTTGTGGGGTAGGTACATGCCACAGCGCTTGTGGAAGTCAGAGGACAGCTTGCTGGAGTCAATTCTCTCCTTCCTCCATGAGAGTCCTGGGGACTGAACTCAGGCAGAAGGCTTGGCAGCAAGTGCTTTAACCCTCTGAGCCATCTTGCGAGGTCTAGTAGATGTGTTTTGTTCATTCAGAATGCAAAAGTCTAGACATGAGTCACGGAGGCCCTCAGCCGGGCCAGCAGTGCTCCCCCATCCTGGAAAGAAGTGCCAGAGCGACAAACACTGGTGCATTTAAAAGCTGACATGATTTTCACATAACTAAAAATTAATTCTTGTAAAACATAAAATTAGCTGGGCATTGGTGGCACACACCCTTAAACCCAGCACTCGGGAGGCAGATGCAGGCTGATTTTAGTGAGCTTGAGGCCAGCCTGGTCTACAAAGTGAGTTCTAGGGCAGCCGGGACTGTTACACAGAGAAACCGTGTCTCGAAAAATAAACAAATAAAACATAAAACTATTGGTTAATTAAAACTAACCATCTCAAAGCAAGCAATTCAGTGGCATCCAGTATAGTCTCTATGTTGTCATTACCATAACTACCCAACAGATTTTAAACTTCATTATCATTAAACAATGATGCGTCCCTCTTGCTCCCTTCCCTCTCTTTCCCATCGTTCCCCCCCCCCCCAAAGGGTCTCACTATGTAGTTCAAGCTAACGTTGAACTCTCTGGTCATCCAGCCTCTGCCTCCTGAATGTTAAGATTACAAGTATGTTCTACACTGGACTGAGTTCCCAAAATCCAGTTGAAGAGTGAGAATATGAACAAAGAGGTCAAGACCACAATGGGGACATCCACTGAAACAGTGGGCCTGAGCTATTGGGAGCTCACCAACTCCAGCTGGACAGGGAAGGAACCAGCATAGGACCAAGCTAGACCCTCTGAATGTGGGTGACAGTTTATGGCTGGCAGACTATGGGGCCACTGGCAATGGTACCAGGATTTATCCCTACTGTTAGTACTGACTTTTTTGGGAACCCATTCTCTTTGCATAGATAACTTGCTCAGCCTAGATATAGTGGGGGAGGGCCTTGGACCTTCCTCAAAGCAATGTGCCTTACCTCTCTGAGGTGTGGATGGGGAGGGTTTTAGGTGGAGGGGATGGGAAGAGGGGAGAGAGTGGAAACTGGGATTGGTATGTAAAATGAAAAAAAAAAAGATTGTTTTCTTAACAAAAAAAAAAATAAACAAGTGTGCTTTACCCCTCACTCCCGGCTACTGGGAATTGGGACTCTGTGCTCCGTCTTTACAGATCTCCCCACCGTGGACATTTCCTGTGAACAGAAACATCCAATGTGTAATCTTTTTTCTTTTCCCCTTAGCACCATGTTTTCAAGTTTCAGTTGTGCACAAGCATGCATCAGTTCCTCATTCTACAGGACTCAGGACATGTTACCCCTTGCAAAGACTGGAGAAGATAATAAAATCCTCAGCACTAAGTGCTCATCCTCCACACAGATGAATGAGCAACAAAAACAGCTTAAGGCAGGAGCTTATTTTCCTCCTAGTGAAGGTACAGTCGGTTCATCATGGAGAAGAGGGTTCAGGGTATGGTCCATTGTGGAGAAGAGAGTTCAGGGTACAGTCCATCATGGAGAAGAGGGTTCAGGGTATGGTCCATTGTGGAGAAGAGAGTTCAGGGTACAGTCCATCGTGGAGAAGAGGGTTCAGGGTATGGTCTATTGTGGAGAAGAGGGTTCAGAGTGTGGTCAATGATGGAGAAGAGGGTTCAGAGTGTGGTCAATGATGGAGAAGAGGGTTCAAGGTACGGTCCATCATGGAGAAGAGGGTTCAGGGTACAGTCCATCGTGGAGAAGAGGGTTCAGGGTACAGTCCATAGTGGAGAAGAGGGTTCAGGGTATGGTTCATCCTGGAGAAGAGACTATGTTGGCAGGAGTCTTGAGCAGCTCACGTTACAACCACAGTCAGGAAACAGATTAATATTAATGGTCAGTTTGCTTTTTATATATATAAATATACATATTTATATATAGTCCAGGCCCCTACCCAGGGAATGGTTCCACCCTCATCTAGGGTGGGTCTTCTGAGTTCAATTAACTTAATCTAGAAACTTCTCCAGATGTGGCCAGAGGTTTGTGTCCTAGGTAATTCTAGATCCTGCCAAGTTGACACTGTTTATGATGTCATGTATGTGTAGCATGTGTGCCTGCAGAGGTCAGAAGAAGGCAGAAGATTCCCAAGGATTGAATTTATGGATGGTTGTGAGTCACTATGTAGGTGCTGGGAACTGATCCTGTGTCTTCTGCAAGAGCACAAAATGCTCTTTATCACTGAGTCATCTCTCCAGCCTAGGGTTTTTAGTCTAAGAACAAGAAAACCACAATAAACCATAAATAGGAAAGGCACATAATTTACATAATAAAATGAAAATACAGACCCATTATTAAAAATGATTACGTGTAGCTGGAAACAGTAGAACATTAAACAAAGTAGAGGGCTTATCTAAGTACAAGGATCTATAAGCACGCATGTGAGAAAAGAAATGCAATAACTTCAGAGGCTACGTGACCACAGGTACACAAAATAGAGGGATTTGATAACAACAGGTGTCATAGGGACAGATGGTTAGCCTCAATTGTCAACTTGGTCTGGAATCGACTAAGAGATGCACCTGAATGAGTCTTTAAGGATCTGTTCAGGGAGGGTGAACTGAGGGCAGAAGATCTACCCCCTACTTGGCAGCATCATCTGGTGGTAGGAGCGGCGAAACTGCGTCCCCGGCACCTGGCTGCCCGCATGGCTCTAGCTTATGCCCCAAAATAATTACACGGAAACTGTATTCTTTTAAACTGGCCCGGCTAGTTCCAGCCTCTTAACCCATTTCAAATAATCTAGCACCACAAGGTGCACTTACCAGGAAAGATCTTAACCTGCGTCTGTCTGGAATGGGAGAACCATGGCGACTCCTCGACTAAGCTTCTTTCTCCCAGCCTTCTGTTCTGTTTACTCCACCCACCTAAGGGTTGGCCTATCAAGGGGCCTAGGCAGTTTCTTTATTAATAAGAAATCACTCCCACATCATGCCTTTGCTTCTTTCTGGTGAGTACATCCATCCCATTGTCACTGACAACATCCTTCCCTGTCCGTACTCAGCTTCTTAGCCTTCCAATGTAGATGGAAGGCCAGTGGCTTTCCTGTGTCATAGTGGAGCTGCTAAGGCAACCAGGTCTGTGGACTGAGCAAATATGGATTCCTAGATTTTCTTGTTGAAATAGGAGCAGCGGGGCTGCGTCCCCAGCACCCCAGCTGCCTGCTAGCTTATGCCCGAAATAACAACACGCAAACTGTATTCATTTAAACACTGCTTGGCCCATTTCTATCTAGCCTCTTCTAGGCTAATTCTCGCACCTGGACTAGCCCATTTCTAATAATGAGTGTAAGCACCCCAAGGTGCACTTACCGGGAAGATTCTAACCTACGTCCATCCTGGATCGGAGCTTCATCGCATATGCCCAGGAGAGCGAAGCAGGGCCTCTGCTCCAGAGAGCAGAGCTGTCGAGTCTGAGCTCACTTCCTCTTCCTCCCAGCATCCTATTCTATTTACTCCTCCCACCTATGTTTTAACCTATCAGGGCCAAGGAGTTTTTTTTATTGCTTAACCAATGAAATCAACAGATTGATATGACATTTTCTAGCTTGCAAATAACCATTGTTGGACTACCCAGACCCTATTAGACAAACCAGTCTTCTAAATCCCCATTCCAATCCACAGTGTATTTTACCATCCATCCAATCTGCCAGTCTGGTTACTCTAGAGAACCCTGACTAATACAGAAAGCTAGTCTTGAAAGTTGGGAACGACTTCTCACCTGTTCAAGCTGACCCCTGAGTCGGAAAAAGGAGTCAGCTATATCATGACCCGGGGGCAGTGTATCCAAGCAGGAAGAGGATGCAAAGCAAAGTGGCTCCATGTGTCCCTGGTGGAGTTAAGGAATAATCGAGGGCTGGGCTGGGCTTGGTTATCTCTAGTTTATGTCTAGATGGGACTTCTAACACCAGGCTTCTTGAAGAAGAAACCCAAGGTTTGACATCTCTAAGCAAAATTAGAGCCTGTTCTTGGGCATAAAGCCAGCAAAAGCCCGTCTTGGTAGCATCAAGCTGTAGCCCACGGTTCTTAAGGAGGAAGGCACAGCACACTGGTGTTTCCCAAACACATCCTAGATTCTGCTTAATTTATTCTGCTGTAAGAGAACACAGACTGTCAGCACTTTGGATGGTGGGATGGGTGGATGGGGGGTTTAGAATGTGATCTGAGTCAGGAAGTATAGTGGGAGGCCACTTGTTCTTCCCGGCTGCCCGGCTAGCTTAGACCTGAAATAATCACACAGAAACTGTATTAATTAAATCACTGCTTGGCCCATTAGCTCTAGCTTCTTATTGGCTAACTCTTACATATTAATTTAACCCATTTCTATGAATCTGTGTATCACCAAGGTCATGGCCTACCAGCAAAGTGTCAACATGGTAGCAACTCCTTGGCATCTCTCTGACTCCACCTCTCTTCCAGCATTCAGCCTAACTTTCCCTGACTACCTAAGTTCTGCCTTGCTATAGGTCCAAAGCAGTTTCCTTATTCATTAATAGTATCACAGCACACAGAGGGACTGCCATATCAAGGAAGTATTAAGAAACACTCCATCGTGACACTCTCATCCAAAGTCTGCCAAGTTGGATCTTCAGAGGATGCGTGTTTCAGAGAATGCCGCCCTGGGTCCAAAGGGAACTGAAGAGAGGCTAAGAGTGCAAAAGGATCAATGTGCTACTCAGACAGCCCAGGTGTCTCTGAGCTGGAGTAGACATACATTGCAATTGCTGCTGACTGGCGGGGCGTCTTTTAGGCCCTTTGAAAACTCTAGTAATCATAAGGTTCTGGGAATTGAAAAAAACGAGAGACTGTCTCTAGCCAACATTTACAAGGACCATATAGGTGGAAGGATCAAGTGCCCGTCTGCTCTGACAGTTCTCTTTGCAACTGCAGAAACCCAGGTGAGAGGAGCAGGGCCTCCATCATAGTCTACGCTTCCAGAGCCCTGGGAAGATGGTGGCTGAGTCAGAGAAATGAGGGCCGCCAGAAGAAATCCCACAGGAGTTACTGTAAAATCAGTGCCAGTGCTTGAGAAAATTGAATCCACAAGACCAGAGACTATAAGCAAAAGAAGAAAAATCCACACTTTCCATCACTTCCCTAAGCAGAGCAAGAAATGGTGCAGAGAGGAGCAGCGAGCCCAGCTGACAGGAGGGCCATGGCAACACCAGAATGCATGAAGTCTCCCAGTGCTTCCGGGTTAGGCAGTCTTTATTTGGAAGAAAAAATACCCTGCAAAAACAAACTTAAAAGAGGTTAAATTTATTTGGATTCAAGAGGTCTCACCCCATAGTCATTACCTTAAAGCCCAAGGCAAGCCAGAGGCAGGCTAGCAAGGGCATGGCGGGGCAGAGCTGCTCACTGAATAATGGTCCAGGAATATTGTCTGGGTCCAATCATTTCGCCTCTAAGGGTGAATATGAATGTTCCCCAACAACCCTTCTTAATCATGGCCGTAGTTCTGAAAGCCAGCAAGGCAACAGAACCCCAGGGTTAGCCCATTATTACTAGCTACAGTATCCAGGCCAATGGAATAAATGCTTTCATCCAGTTCAGAACATGGAGGGGGCACCTAGAGGAAAAGGGCTGGGAAAGGCAGTAAGGCACCCCACAGTGGACAGCCAGCCCTTACCCAAGAGTCAGCTATGACCTTTTAAACCATAGCAAATTTTTCTTTCTTTTACAGTTATTACTTGAAAATTTCATATATAAGCATAATGTATTTTGATCAAATTCTTCCCCACTTCCTCCCCTCCAGTTCCTCCTTATACCCCTCATCACTTTTCCTTCCCAACTGCAATGATTTTTATATACTTTATTGAGCTCAATTTACTGAAGCTTCTGGTACCAGACTTGCCCTCCAATGCTTTCTCATTAAATGATTTAAAGTGGACTCCCTCCAATCACAGGGTCTCCAAATAGAGTCCTATATTATTGTTTTTTGTCACTACCCCCTGCTGTGGTAAGGAGTAGGTAAAGACAGGGGTTGAGGATAAGACATTGCTTCCAGAGGCATATCTCCAGTGATCCAGTACCTCCAACAACATCCCATACTACCTCCCAATAATGCTAGCAAATTATAAATCCAAGAATCCATTAATGGATTGACCTATAGGAAGAAGAGCCCTCATGATCCAATCACTCTCCAAAAGTCTCCTTTCTGGGGCTGGAGATATGGCACAGTAAATTACTTTTAGTGTAAGTGTGAGGGCGTGAATTCAAATTCCCTAGAACCCCATTTAAAAAAAAAAACCTGGGGCACAGGAACATATGCTTATAATCCCAGAAGGAGACGGGAGGATCACTGGAACTTGGTGGCAGTGATTCTAGGTAAATAGGTGAGGTCCAGGTTCGGTGAGAGACTCTGGCTCAAAAAGATGGAGAGCTATTGAGAAAGACCTCAGGCCTTCGCACACTTGTGCACCCACACACTTCCTGTGTGTGCCTTCCACTTATGTCCTGGCTTTCCGCACTGCTGCATTAGGAACCAACCCTTCAACATGTAAGTCTTTTTGTTTTGTTGTTGTTGTTTGAGACAGAGTTTTATTATATAGCCCCAGCTGTCTTGGACCTTGCTGGGTGGACCAGCCTAGCACTCACAGAGCTTCATCTGTCCTCACCTCTCCAATATCAGGAGTAGAGGTTGTGTACTACTGTGCCTCGTGTTGAGTACCACTGTGCTTTGTGTTGTGTGTTTTGAGGGGACAGTTCACACTCAAACCAAGACAGCTCGCATAAGGCTTTCCCGGTTCTTGGTAGGTAAATACTTGGTTGTTTTAGATCATTCTAAATTACTACGCCACCCACGTGGTCTTTCAGGGTCATATCTGTTTCTCAGTGGCCTTCATACTCATTGCACTTGTGAACTATCAGTCAGTGTGAGCAGTATCTGTGAGTGGATTCAGTCAAGTGAAGGGTAGTTGTCCATGGACCCATGTGCCTTGGCTATGATGGCAGCCATGGCTGAACCAGCATTCACTCAGACTGCACAATACATCGCCTTCCTCTTCTTAAAATACCCACCAGGACTTGGAAATGTGTTTAGTTCTTTCAGAATGAAGTGCTGAGGGAAAACACTGTCTCTCCGGCTTGGGCTAGCGATAGGCCTCTGGGTGGAAGGAGGCATTAGCCCATGTTCTCACTGCTGTTTGCGCTTTCATTCTCTGCCGTGGAAGCCAAAGCTCACTGAAAGCCCATTAAATTCCACAGCATTCCCCACATCTACTTTTCTTGGCTTGAAAGTTTGGTCATTTGTTTGTGAAAGATCTCTAAAACTGATGATTTTGTCATTGTTTTGAAAAAAAAAAGTGGTCATACTTGTAGCAGAATTGTACAAAGATTTCTCTGAGTTGGCTTTGAAAATATTAGCTTCCTATTACTGCCCACAACAAAAAGACAGCTTCCAACTTAAAAAGCTCGTGATGACAATTCTAACTCTGTCTTCAAAAATCTAAACTGTAGCCAGGTGGAGGGGGCGCACGCCTTTAAGCCCATCCCTTGGGAGGCAGAGGCAGGTGGATCTCTGTGAGTTCGAGGCAGCCTGGTCTACAAGAGTTAGTTCCAGGATAGACTCCAAAGCTACAGAGAAACCCTGTCTTAAAAAAAAAAACTCTAAATTGTGTGTATTTATAAATAAAGAATAAAATTTGTAATGGTATATATCAAAATGTTACATCATATGGGTTTAATATATTTCTGTCTTTTTTTTTTTGAAACAATGTAGCATTAGCCCAGGCTAGTCTCAAACTCAATATGTAGCTAACAATGATGATCTTGAGCTTTTGATCCTCCTGCCTCCTCCATCAAGTTCTGGGACAGCAACTGTGTGCCACCACGCCTAGTTTATATGCCCATTGGGATCAGACCCCGGGAAGTGTTCTACCAAGAACTCCATTCCCAGTCCATGCTATTCCTTTTTAGGGTCCTATTTTTCTGTACTGATACACATTATTTGTAAGATAAAGAGGGAAAAAGAGAAAACTAACCCAGGTTAACACCGTGGGTTAAGATCTTAGCTGTTGGGAGACAGATGGCATGCACACTCTGGAGCTTTGAAGTGAGCGTAATGGTTTTGTGGAAGAGTCCGTCAGAGCTGATGGGCCAACAGGATGTGATATATCACTCAAGGAATGGCAAAGGGGAAGCTGCTCTCACTAAACATAAAGGTAAAAGATAAAGGATAGAGCCTGAGGCCAGCAAGACTATGGCAAAACCAGAACTGAGGCCAGAAGTTACAGAGATCAGTTCTCATGGCCTTGCTTTCGTTACCTGATCTGAACCCCATAGAATCCAGGCTAGGCATCACCGAGGGCCACCTCAGGCTGTAGAGCAGGCCAGGGAGCAAAGAGGATGATGGGCAGACAGATGGAGCATCTCGCCAGCCACGCTATAAAGATGTTTATCTGATGCAGACTGTAACTCTTCTATGACTTCACAATTTAAAAAATAAAAGAATTTTATTGTCCTTTATTTTCTTTTCTTAGTTCTTCATAGAACTGAAATAAATTCTGTGTCCAACAGAGATGATTAACAGGAGAGCACTGGAGGTCGACCATAGTTTAAGTAGTGTTAAACAGGAGGGCCATCTCTTTTCTTGGTCTAGCCTTCTCCCTTTCTGAAGAACTTTACATCCTCAGATCTGTATGACAGAATCAGCAATGATTGTTTCCTCTCCCATGGGGTGAGCACATGATTGAGCCTGGCTAGTCAGCATGCCCTGTGGCCCCGGATATAAGAATAGGCAGGTGTGTGACCTATTGAGCCACTTGGAGCTGTTTCCTAGAGACTTCTGGACTCAAGATCTTAAGTCTAAGTAGTGGCCCTCTTCCCTGTGTAGAGAACCGGTTGGTAGAGGCCAATGCTATGGTGGAAAAGAAGATGGAAAGACAAAGAGAGTCGATTCCAGACGATGCAATTGGACCCTGCATTTACCTGAAGCTAGCACATGGCCTGTGCACATCAGCTTTATACATCAGTGATCTCTGTGCATATTATTTTGAAATCTATTCTTCACACTTGAATCTGAAAAGGTCCTGATTCTTAGCCTCCAGTGTGGAGGACAAGGGCCTGGCAGCAACTGTTCATTGAACTCCCATCAATACTGTTTTCATCTCTTCCTAAGATAAATGTGGAGACAAATGCTACTTTGTTGTTGTTCTGCCGGTAAGCAGAGAGATTTGGTGGATGGCCCTGGGGGATTAAGTTGTCAAGCAGGAAAAATCTCTACTCACCTGCAAAAGCTCATAAAATAATCATGCAATGAGACATCAACTGGACCAGTATATAGTTAGACTAATTCCCACAGTGGAGAAATGGGCACAAGCTTGAGTTGTGCCAGACCAAATATAAGTCTCCAAACCCCCATGGCACTTCTGATTTCCTCCTTTACTATTGAAGAAACACATACAGCCTGGGTATACATACATGACATGTGTATGCCTGGGTCAGGGGAAGAATCCAGGAACTGATTCTCAGTCAACACCGAGTCTATTCTATGACCCAATGTGGGGCATGCCAAGACTGTGTTTCCCACATTCACAGATAAGTGCATGGGCCACCTAAATGATTCTTTTTGTTCGTTCGTTTGTTTGTTTTTGCAATAGGGTCTCCCTCTGTACTCCAGGCTGTCTTTAAATTCCTTTTGAGAACTGGGGTTACAAGTATGAGCACCGTGCCCAGCTATGTAGACAATGTTGCAGAGTCTTTGTTTTAGATTACAGGAGCTGGTGGTGAGAAACTGCTGCTTGGTGTGTGTGTGTGTGTGTGTGTGTGTGTGTGTGTGTGAGAGAGAGAGAGAGAGAGAGAGAGAGGGAGACAGAGAGAGAGAGACAGAGAGAGAGAGACAGAGAAAGAGATCCCTTTTGAGAGTGTGTGTATACATGTACATGTGTGCGTATGCTATATATATGATATAGCATATGTGTACATATACAGCATGGGGACTATGTAGCTTTGCCTAGTGCTGTGTCATGTACTTATGGTCTCTTCACTAGTACAGCCCTATAAAACACACCGCCAGCATCTGATTTTACAGACCAGGTAACTGTACCTCACTGAAACAAAAGAGCCTGGGTTAGGCCATTATCCAGTGTGTGTTTCTTGTGTCTCTTTGAGCCAGGGTACAGTGTGGAGTGCTGAGCCGTGCGGTGGTGATGTCATACGTCTCTAATTCCTGTTGTCTCAACACTCAGAGCAAAGAAATAATGTGAGCAGACTGCCCCGTTCTGCCTGCCAGCCCCAAATAGCAAGTGGAGTGTGAACATGTGAAGCCATGCAGGGCTACTTGGCTCAGGGACAAGTAAGAAGAGAGAAGACAAGAGCAGAGGGTGTTAGGAGATGGATTGAGGCCCTGTGTCACGGGCAGTGGTCATGGCAGTGGCGTGTTTAAATGCATTGCTTTCTGCTAGTTTAGGAATCACACACAAGCTACTCACACACATTTCTGTGATTTCCTTTAGGCTGGGAATTGAATCCGAGGCCTTGCACTTGCACAAGCTACACCTCTGTCCCATTTGACATGGGGTTTTGAGAGCTCCATTACCTATTCCTTGCGTCTCCATGCTGAACCTCCCTCCATGCCTTCCCGACTCTGTCCTGGAGACTGAAGGAGTTGTCCCCGCTGCTCTCTGTCTGGAGGCCTTGTACCCACACTTTCCACTGCTGGACCTTCTGCCTGTCACCTGCCCCAACCTTCACTGAGTCTCTGCTGGTCTTCCCAGGGCACACGAGACTAATCGTCTGAAGAACATCTCTCCATGGTTCCATGTGCTGATCAGGAATTCACTTTCAGGTGTGTCCTAGCTGCTGCCCGTGGGCCACTTGGGTCCCAGGAAAGGCTGTGAATGTGGCCCAATACAAAATCAGAAGCCTGCTTATAGCATGATTGATTTGCAAAATTTTGGAACCTGATTAAGCCATTCGCAAGCCTGAAGCTGGTAGATGACCATGCTGTGTTACAGGGTCAAAGGGCTGGACATGCCTGAAAACCCAATCTTGGTTTATATGATTGCGTGTTCTCAAGCAGTCAGTGGCCTCATTAAGGGCAGAGACTCCCTCCTTTTGGCTTTGCTCATTAAAAATAAATTTCGTTTAGTTACAAACGTAGAGCTAAAAATCTATTTATTTGATGAAACAATGAAAGGGCGAGTGCCTGCACATATGAAGCTGAGAAGCAACCGAGAATACAGCAGGCATCTGGTCCAATCAGAAGAAGCTGAACTACCACATTTACCTTTGGCTTATTGTCACTGTCGACACACCGCGCTGTGCTTCTAAAATTGAACGTTGATGCTGGTCACGTGAGCGTCTCGTGACAGCACAGCTTCAGATTTAGTACACCTGGCAAAGAGCTCGAATGGCTGCATTTGTCACAAGCTCCCCTGTGCTGCTGAGGCTGCTGGAGTGAGGGCCATAGTTTGAACTTCGGCCATCTAAACAAAATAATGTAGTTACAGGAGTATATTAGCTTAGGGTGATACAGCCAACCAGATGCTTCTGGCTACAAGTAACAAAAAGCCCAGCTCGGCATGGCTTCCTTCAGCCTAATGGAATGGCTATACAGCCTAGTGCCTATAGTCCCCACCTCCCATGAAGCTAAAGAGAACTGGAACTCATGAACTGGAGGCTGGATTGGGCAACATAGCAAGATCCTGGTCTAAACTTAATTTAAAAGTTAGTTCCTGGGCAGGGCGTCAATGGCACATGCCTTTAATCACAACACTTGGAAGGCAAAGGCAGGCAGATCTCTCTGAGTTTGAGGCCAGCCTGGTCTACAGAGCGAGTTCCAGGACAGCTAGGGCTAAATAAAGAGAGTCTGTTTCAACAAACAAAACAACAACAAAAACCAAACCGAAAGCCCAAACCAAAACAAAACAGTAAGTTCTTTAACACCTTACCCCACATAACCTACACTGGTCGAATTAGTTAAGAGATGATTTATTCTCTTGATGCTGAGGGAACCAAAAACCTCTTTTCTGCCAGGTAGTACCATCTGGAGCAATAACTGCTCTAAGGAGAGGCAGCCATTTTGTCACTGCCGAGAAAGCCAACTGAGGGAAGAAAAGGGACTCAAGATGAGCAGCCGGACAGAGACAAACCTGAACCTCGATCTTACCCTGTGTCAATTCCATCATGTTAGTCTTTTTGAGTCATGTGAGAAAAATGAATCAACTTTATTGCCTATTTTTTTTTTTAAAGGCAGAGAGTCTCACTCTATAGACCCATAAGGCCAGGTTGACTTTGAACTTGCAGCAATATGCTTGACTCAGCATTCCAAGCCCTTGAACTATAGGTGTGAACCTAGGTGCCTGTCTTATTTTACAGACTCTTGCTATCTATGTAGCCCAGACTCACCTTGAAGTTGTGATCTTTCTACCTCATCCCTTCCAAGTACTAGATTTCTAGGCCTGGCTAAGAGACAGGGAAGGGAGTGACTACTGAATCCTAGGTGGATGGCACCTAATGTCTTACAATGTGAAGAACAAACTCCAAACAAAATATTACTCAGAACAAAATGTCCAAGCATCAGGGCCAGAATTCCATGTAAAAATAGAACCCGTGAGCCGGGTGGTGGTGGCGCACGCCTTTAATCCCAGCACTCGGGAGGCAGAGGCAGGCGGATCTCTGTGAGTTCGAGGCCAGCCTGGTCTAGAAAAGCTAGTTCCAGGACAGGAACCAAAAAAGCTACGGAGAAACCCTGTCTCAAAAAAAAAAAAAAAAAAAAAAAAAATAGAACCCATGTAAAAATACCGTGCAAGGGTGTGATATCACACACTTACAAACCCAGCATGAGGAGGCAGAGACAGGCTCACCCACTCTGGGGAACACTGACCAGTCAGCCCAGACTACTTGGTCAGTTCCAGGCCAATGAGAGACCTTGTCTCAAAAGCCAAGGTGGATGGCACCTGAGGAATGATACTTGATACCCACTGTCCCCATAGATCCACCATTTATTTATAGTTTATTCAGGAACGCTGGTAGGCGAACATAACAAGGAACTTCAAACTTTAGTGTATCTGAGAGCTAACATGGATACTTGTTTAAAATGTAGGTAACCCGAGCCTCACACTGGGTTGTGCACCCAGCTGGGTGCTGATGTTCATTCTGATAAAAGGTCTTGAGCTGTCCGTGTTCCTCGGAACACACTCTACTAAACAGGGTTTCCGAAGGCACAGACTTAGAAGCGGGATTGTACTCTCAGGTTTGAGCCTAGGTAAAGGCCAGAAATAGCCTCAGGAGAGGCACCATCTTGAGCCAGGAACACATCTCCTGGTGGGATTCCAGGCACCGGCAGTGGGCGGGGAGATATTTTGGGCTGCACCGCTGAGGCCCTTGCTGCTCCTCGCTTTGCGCTGTGGTGGGTCTTGGGAAGCCAAATGCAAACCCCAGCTGGTTTCTGATCTTGTCTCCTCGGAGGAAGGCTGGTCTGAAAACAAGGTTACCGTTTCCAAGGCGCTGAAGGAGCTTTGGGGGGTTTTTTATTGACATTCGTTTTTATAGCTCTGAGGAGGTTATTTCTATCCTTTCTGTCAGTAATGCGAGATAAGCTGGAAAGAAAATGAGATTCCCTCAGGAGTATGCGGTTTAGCCAAGTCCCGTAATGTCATTGTGAACTCTGAAGAGATTTATGGAGCCGGTCTGAGGGGCACCCTCAGACGCTCTGTGTTGGGTCTATCTGTGTTCACTGCAGGGTCTGTGTGTAAAACTGGGTGTTAAAGTCAAGTGAGCGCTCACAGGCGAGTGCTCACAGGCCTCACCGACTTCAGCCATCCCTCAATCCCCCAAACCTGCCCCCAGGAGACAGAGATGATGCTATAAATAGACCCACCTTGCAGCAGCTACAGCAGAGCTGACTGGAGTCTGTTCTCCTGGCTGCTGGCATTGTTTTGGCAGAACTGATCCTTAAAATAGCACAGCCTGGATGCCTTCTGCTTCAGGTTTCTGCAGGGTTATGCCCTGTGTGTGGTTCTTCCGGACTTCCTGTCGCCTGGGAAAAGGCCACAGTTTGGAAGAGAAGAAAAACAAAAAGACATGGGCCTTTGGAGGCACAGCAGAGGGTTGAAGTTCTGCCTGTGTGTCTTCCTGGCTTTGTTTGCTCTGGACAGTCCCTCAACCCTGGCTCAGAAGGCCGAGAGCCGTAAATGTGCTTAGAAAATGGAGACAGTCTAAAGCCGATCTTGTGGAGCCTAAGGGTGGATCCAGCTCTCTGATAAAGAATGCATGAATTCCGTCTATATACACAGACTGAACTCTCTTTAATACTGTTTATGACTTGGGTATCTCTGGGGTTTGTTGGTCTTTTTGAGTCAAGGCGCCACTATGTAGTCTTTGCTGGCCTTAGGCTCACAGAGCTCCACATGTGTCTGCATTCCAAGTGCCAGAATTAACGGCATGTGCCACCACCTCACATGGCACGAGCTGGGCATTTTGATACGGCTGTCTTCACTCTTCACGTATCCTAGGCGGCACGAGATCCACAATTACTTTACCATTTTCCTTCGTGTCTTTGATTGACAGCTGTCCCCCACCAGAAATCCGTTAGCAGAGCCCTCGCCCATTCACTAAGCATGTCTCGAGGAAGTGAGCAAAGGAAGGAAAGAAAAATGTGTTCAAGTTAGTGACCACAGGTCTGGAGAATGCCTTCTTTTAGAGTCAGGGATCATTTGTTTGCAAGAAACCAAAGCCCAGCCTAGCTAATATGAATCGAAAGTGATGGTTAAGTCTGGAAGTGTAGCCAGGTCTCAAGGGGCAGGATGCAAGAGGAAAACTGGGCACATTCAGATTAGCAAGTTTGTTTGTTCAACCCCACTCTCCCTGTCCCTTTCCCCTCCCCTCCTCTTCTCTTCCCTCCATCCCCTCTCCTTCTGTCCTGTTCCTTTCTGAAGTTAATTCTGTGTTCTTTAATTCCTAGACTTTGATCTTATGTGAGGTCAGATCACCTCAGCCCGTTTTTGAACACGAGGACTATATTATCATTATCAGTGGTATCAGTAAAAGGGATTGGTTTTGGCTCAGGACCTCCAAGACCAAGTTCTCAGCACACACACAAAAAAATTTATTTACCCCAGAGGAACAAAGGGCAGGGAGAAGGAGACAAAGATCAGAGATATACAACAAGGGAGAAGGGGAAGGGAGCAACGAAGAAGGGGAAGGGGTATTTGTCTTGGGGGCAGAGGACAGACAAAGGACTGCCTCTGGATAGAGAGGAGACAGATGTGGCCCGTAGGAAAATGGTTATAAGGTAAAAAAGGGGAAATCCTGTGTTAGGATGCAGTGTTTAATTTTAAGTGGGCATGTTAATTAGGGTAGCCAAAGGGAGGCTGTGGATTGCTGGACTTCAATACTTTGATAGCTGGACCTTGGTAGTCAGCCTCAGGAAGAGGAAGTGGCCAAATAAGGGAATAGGACCTTGGTGATTCGCTTTAGGGGTGAAATTTAAGGGCTTTCAGCATTGCAGAGGGACAAGAGAGAAGGGCAAGGCCTGCCAGAGTCCTGCTGACCATGCTTGAGCCAGCTGGAGTCCCTTCAATCATCACAGCCATTATTGCTATTGTGCTGCTAAGAATCCATCTTCAAGTTTATAGAGCCCTCGTATTAGTTTCTTTTATGTAATTGTAACAAAAGTGCTAGAGAGAACAGTTTAGAAGAGGAAGGGTTTCTTTGGGACCACTATTTCGGAGAGCTCAGTTAATAGTGCCACAGGGACCCATTGATTTGGGGTTTGTGGAGAGGCACAGCATCATGGCAGCAGGCACAGGTGGAGGAGATTCTTTACCTCATGGTGGGCAGGAAGAAGAGTGGGCCACAGAAATGGGGTCAAGGACAAGATATGCTGAAGGACCATCTCTTGTAAATTTAGTTGTGAGCCTAGCCTAGCTGAGCTATCTGTTCAGGCCTGCCCTCTTAAAGATTTAGTTATGTATTTTATGTATATGGGTGTTTTGTCTGCATATACATCTGCACACCAGAAGAGGGCATTGGATCTCATGGGACTACAGTTATAGATGGCTGTGAGCCACCATGTGAAATGTGGGGAATAGAACTCAGGATACTGGGAAGAGAAGCAGTGCTCTTAATCACTGAACCATCTTTCCAACCCTGGAAAGCCCATCACTAACTATCCATTTTCTGGTTGTTTGACTAGGAATGACCTCCATAGGCTCATATATTTGAATGCTTAGCCCCTAGTTAGTGAAACTATTTGGGACAGATTAGGAGGTGTGACCTTTCTGGAGGGGTGTATCTCTAAGGGTAAGCTTTGAGGTTACAGAAGACATTCTCAGTTCTCTCTCTCTCTCTCTCTCTCTCTCTCTCTCTCTCTCTCTCTACGAATCAGAATGTAAGTTCTGAGCTCCATCTCCTGTGCCATGCCTGTCTGTTGCCATTTTCCCCACTATGACGGTCATAGGCTATAAAGCCTACAATTTAATACTTTCTTTTATAAGCTGCTTTGGTCATGGTGTCTCTTCATAGCAACAGAAAAGTAACCAAGACATACTTCCTCCAGCTAAGACCTACTTTCCAAAGTTTCTCCCACCTCTAAGAACAGCACCAGTAGCTGGGGACCAGGTATTAACACACAGGTGCACAGGAGTTTCATATCAAGCCACTAACAGTCTCTAAACCCTTAAGACACACTTCAGGAAACAGTGAAGATGTCCATTTAACAGATGAGTAAACATTGGGTCCAATGAGAGACGTTGGAGAAGCTAGGAGGGATTCCCATGGCCCTTCCCCTTCTACTGTTCAGAGCCCCAGAAGCAGAGGGAGGGACTGAGACTGAGAAGGGGCCGTCACTATATCTTGTTCATAGCATTGACACTGTGCTAAGTTCTGAAGAGCCATCCATCCCCCCATTAATTAGTTAGATAACTTAATTATTAATTTATTGCAGACATCTTCCTATTGTCTACCATGCCTTTTGTGCTGTCCCAGGGAGTTTCTCACATGCTGAAATAAAACTGTAATAAGGAAGGCAGGCAAGTGCCCTCACCTTCTGGAGCCTTCTACCTGCAACACAGACATTTCTGCATTCTATCGAACAAGTTCATGGGCGAGATGATAAATGTGATAAATGTGTAGAAATGGCCAATATGACGTAAGATAATGCAGCTGGATTGTTGTTTCAGGAATTTTTTGATACTGACCTAGAGAACTAAAAATACCACGAAGTTCTATGATTTTCAAAAAGGGAGAAACGTGGAAACCTGACTCTTCCTTCTGTTGACCCTGTATGGATGGATGATCAGAGGCGAAGTAGCTCATTTGGGATTGGAGAAAGGACAAACGAACCATTCAGTCACGCTTTGTGACCCTCTTTGGAACCTTTTGAAGCTGAGTGGCTCCGAAGCCTATCATTTTTCAACAGCAATTTTTCTATCTGTTTTCTTTGGATGCCCATGTAACATAGCTTCAGATGGAAAACTCAGCTATGGCACGGAGCAGGAGCTCACCCACACACCTCAATTTCAAGCCCCTTGAAGGTTTCCTGACAGTGTTCCGCAGAAAGTGTCGCAACAGCTTCTGAGTAAGATGGCAGACTAGAGACCATTTCCTGTGACTCAGTGACTAGCCAGGGTTCTCTAGAAGAACGGGGATGGTGGGATAGCTGGCTATATGTTTTAAAAGAGGGATCTATTGCACCGTATTGCCCAGTAGGATCTGGATGGTCCAACAATGACTGTGTGCACACTGGAGGGGTCAAAAGACAACCCATGGCTGCTCATTCTAGGAGAAGGGACAGCTCTGAAGGCCTGGAGAATTCCTGTAGAGTTGCTTGTCTTCACTCGGGAAAGGGGAATAAGCTGGATTCTGAGAGCCGTGAGGGACGGCAACAGTGGCAGCAACAGGAGAGCCTCAGTGACCAGCAGGAAGCGGGCAGACAAGTGCTGTTTTTTCATCAAATCTCTTTAAGGCTGAAGGGCCACTGAAAGGTGCCATCCACGGTGGGGGAGGGTCGTCTCCTGTCAGTTCATCCTTCCTTGAAATGTCCTCCCAGACTGTTCCCGGGATGTATCTCTTAGCCAGTTCCAGATCTAATCCATTTGATAATCAGAATTAATTATGATGTCCAGCTAAGGAGAAGAGGCAGTGTAAGAGAGAACAGGCTCTATTCCAAAGAGAACAAGGAAGAGTTGTGAAAATAAACAAAGGTAGAAAGAAATCTGGAAATGCTGAAAAAAAAAATACAGGTGAAAAACCAAAGAGAAGTGCATCAAGTCGAACACAGCCCTCACATTAATCACAAATTAAGAAGATGCCTTACAGGTATGCCTACAGCCTGATCTGATGGAAGCGTTTTCTCTGTTGAAGTTCCTTCCTCTTAGATGACTTTAGCTTGTGCCAAGTTGACATAAAACTAGCCAGCACAATTGGCCCTCTGTCAGCCTGACACACAAACACATCACCATTGACAACTTTTCCTTTCCCAATCATCCCCAAGATCTCATATTAAAAACATAAATAACTTTAAAAGTCCCACAGTCCTTAAAAACTCGTTCAGCCCCTTTAAAATATTATCTCTTTAAAAACCCAAAGTCTCTTTTAAAAGTTGAAATCTCTCAACTGTGATTTCCTGTAAAAATCAAAATTAAGTTAAATGCTTCTGACTTCAAGAGGGAAGAATCAGGGCAGTCACAATCTTAAAGTAAACCCAAACCCCAAAAGTGTAAATAACTCAATGTCCGATTATCTGGGAGTCATATGATCTTCTGGGCTCCTCCAAGAGGCCACTTCTCTGGCTCTGCCCTCTGCAGTACACACAGTTTGTCTTCTAAGGCTCTGCCTGGCTCCATTCCACACCTGCTCCTCTTCTTAGTGACCACCTCCAAAATGCTGGGGTCTCTTGATACAAGAGGGTTGCATTTTCACTAGTAGCCTCTCCTGGGCACTTCAGGAACCCCAGCCCTGCTGCACAGTGCCAAGCCTCCGTTGCTGTCTGTGATTTCTTCATGCCTTTAAAACCAGTACCACGTGGGAAACTCTTACACTACCTAGTTCGACTGCCAACAGGAGGAACAACCTTGGCTATTTCTGGAACACAGCATCTGAGGAAGTATTTCTTTGAAGACTTCACCTTAATGATGCTGGCTTCTTCTTAGAAATCATAGCTAATTCTTCAACTCCAATTGACCAGCCGCCATTGTCCCAGAAACACAAGGGTTCCATGTTAGTGGTACTGGTATCTTATTAATCACAGCCAGTTCTTCAGCCCCAGCTAACTAGAACCACAGATTCTTAACTCAAATGACCTGGTAGTCTTTGCTTCCTCCTGAAACTTAATAAGCCAGGCCTCCATTGTCTGCACTGCTCTCAACCTTCTTAATCTTTCAAGCTCCCATGAATAGTTCACTGAGTTCTCAAATCAATGACTTTTCTAGCCCAAAGTTGCAAATTAGACAGTCTTCCCCAAAACAACATGGTTAGATCTGTCACTGCAACACTCCACTCCTGGTAACAACTTGTTTTAGTTAGGGTTACTGTTGCTGTGATGAAACACCATGACTAAAAACAAGTTGGGGAGGAAAGGGTTTATTTGGCAGACATTTTCATATCATAGGCCATCATCAAAGAAAGTCAGGACAGGAACTCAAGCAGGGGAGAAACTTGGAAGCAGGAGTTAATTCAAAGACCATGGAGGGGTGCTGCTTACTGCCTTGTTCCCCATGGCTTTTTCAGCTTGCTTTCTTATAGAACCTATGATTATCATATTCCTATATCATGGGCTGGGTCCTCCTACACCAATCACTAATTAAGAAAATGCTCAATGGGCATACCTACAGCCTGATCTAATGAAGACACTTTCTTTCCTTTTGATTTATTCTTCTCTCATATATAACATCCCAACCTCAGTCACCCACCTCTTCCTAACCCCTCCTCCATACCACCCCTATCTACCAGATCCACTCCTTGGGTCAGGCCTTCCTGGGATATCAACCAAACATGACATATCAACTTACAGCCCCCTCTCCCGTTGTTGGGAGTCCTTCTAGAATACCAAGCAACATGTATGAAATGAACCTAGATCAAACCCATATAGGCTCCCTCTCTGTGGGCTCCTATGAGCCCAGGTTAGTTGATTCGAGTTAATTCTTGTGGTATGCATGACCCCCCTGACCCCTACAATCCTTCCTTCCCCTGTTCCACAGAATTCCCTGAGCTCTGCTGAATGTTTGGATGTGGGCCTTTGTATCTGCCCCCCTCAGTTGCCGAATGAAGCCTCTCTGGTGAGAATTATGCTAGGTTCTAGTCTATCAGTATCGCAGACTATCATTAGGAATCATTTCATTGACTTTTTTTTTTTTTTTTTTTTTTTTTTTTTTTTTTTTTTTTTTTTTTTTTTTTTTGTCGCCTCTCTGGTTCCTGAACTTCTAGGCAATGTCAGGCATAATGTCCCTGTCGTAAGATGGGTCTTAAGTTGTATCAGTCATTGATTGGTCACTCCCCCAATTTATGTGCCACCTTTGCCCAGAATGTCTTGTAGGCAGAAAAAAATTGTAGGTTGAAGGTTTTGTGGCTGGGTTGGTGTCCCAATCCCTCCACTGGAATTATTGCCTAGTTACAGAAGACACCCAGTTCAGACTCCACATCCCTCATTATTAGAAGTCTTTGCTAGGTTCACCCTCATAGATTTCTGGGAGTTTACATTGCACTAGGTATTTACATCACCCCCCAAAATACTCCCCAATTTGAGTCATCTCTCCCAGTACTCTCTTCCTTCATCCTCCACTCTGACCTGATCTCTCCTATTCCCATCCCCATCCAGCCCCATTGAAACTCATTCAATTTCTCCTTCCCAGGGAGAGCCATTCACCCCCACCCCTACCCATGAGCCCTTCTTGTTATTCGACGTCTTTGGATCTGTAGACCATGATTCAATAGGTTGCCATTTTGTCCTATTGATGGTGTCTTTCGCCTTACAGAAGCTTTTCAGTTTCATGAGGTCCCATTTATTGACTGCTGTTCTTAGTGCCTATGTTATTGGTGTTCTGTTCAGAAAGTTGGGAGACACTTTTTTTTTGTTTGGTTTTTGGTTTTTTGAGACATAGTTTCTCTGTAGCCTTGGAGCCTGTTCTGGAATTTGCTCTGTAGACAAAGCCTTAAACTCATAGAGATCTGCCTAGGGAGACACTTTCTTAATTGAGGTTCTCTCCTCTTAGATGGCTTGAGCTTGTGTTCAGTTGACATAAAACTAGTGAGGACATCTAGGTAAACCCAAAGCAAAGACACTGAGTGTCCTATGCTCATGGCAAGCCCTCAGCCCACAGAAGCATCAAATCAGATTGCACACTTTGGGGAGGTAGCAATTCCTCTGTTGAATGGATCACTGTACTTTATTCAGAGGGCCGTATCTAGACACCATCTTAAGACAGAAACTAGATTACCTGGTGTGGAGGCTTGAAGGAAAATGTCCCCTATAGGTTTAGGAATTTTAACACTTGGTTCCCAGTCGATGGAATTACTGGGGAGTTATAAGATGTACAGTGTTGCTGAAGGAAGTTTATCACTGGCGGGTAGGGTGGAATATTTAAAGGTTTATATACCCTTTTCTCACTTCGCTTCTCCATTTCTAGGCTTCGTGTTTGCAGCTGAAGATGTGATTTCTCAGTTTCCTTATCCTGCCACCCCAAAATAAACTCCCTCTTCCTTAAGTTGCTTTGTCAGGGTATTTTGTCAAAGCAGCAGAGTAGAAACTAATACATCCCCAAAACCTGACAACAGGTAACAGCCACAAGTTAAGGATCTTTTGAACAGAGCAAACACTGCCTGAGAGAATTAGGGCTATTTAAAACAAGTAAACAAATAAATAAATTTAACCAATGACCTCTCTCCAGATAGTCAATTCTCAACACCAATCCACAGTAACATGAAAAGCCAGACAACATTAAGCCCTCCAAAAAGCTCTAATTCCACAGCAATGGCTTCCACTGAGAATGACTAAGATGGAATCCCAGACAAATATGTCAGAAGAATGATTTTGCATATGTTCAAATAAGTTTCAGAAGATGAATGAATCTCAAAAGGATACAGACAGGTGAAACAAGTAAGAAAGTCAAAAAGGTAAGAAAGAAACACCATAAAGAGACAGAAACACTGAAGAAAACCAAATGAAAGTGCTGGAAATGAAAAGAACAGTAAAATACAGAGCACGATGGAAAACTTCACAGCTGTAACAGATCAAGGAAAAGACAGACTATCAGAGCTCAAAGACATGGTGGAGGAATCTGAGCAACTGGACAAGGACAAAAATAAATCAATAAGAAGGTGCAAGTGAGACTTCCAAGACATATAAGGTACAATAAAAAGACCAAATGTAAGAACTGTGAACATAAAAGAAAGATAATACTTTTATTCCAAAGGTATAGAAAACATTTTCAACAAAACAATAGTAGAAAATATCTCCACATTAGAGAAGAGATGCTAATCCAGATGTAGAAGGCATTTAGAACACCTGGCAGATAAGACTAGGAAAGCAGATCCTCTCATTATATTATACTTAAACCACTGGATATACAGAACAAAGAAGTACATCAAGTCTCTAAGAAAAACATCAAGACACACGAAAGCAGGGCCATCAGAATAATAGAGTTCTCCACAGAAACTTAAGAAGCCGGGAAGGTTTGGAACAATGCATTACAAGTTCTTAAAGACACAATTGCCTCCCCATACTACAATACCCAGAAAAGCTATCATAACTGAAGGAGAAAGAAAAACTATCCATTAAAATAAAATACACTAAAGGAATCCATTACCAATAAGCGAGTTCTACAGAACATATTTGAAGAAATCCTTCAGATTTAGGACAAAGGCAAAGACATCCACAAGGCCACAAGGAAAAGTAGAGCATGCTAGAATAATAGCTAAGCTAGGAATAGGAAAATACCAAACACTGGAATATCTGAACATCTTTCAATACTAACTCTGAATATCAATGGTCTCAGTTCTCCAGTCAAAGACATGGATGAAAAGACAAGAAAAGAATACAGGAATCATGTATTTATTGTGTCCATGAAACACAGTTCACTCTTAAGAGAGATGCAACCTTTGAGTGAAGGATGAAAAGAGGTATTCCAAGGAAGCAAAGTTAGGGAACAGGTGGGTGTCATTGTTTTAATATCTGACAAAACAGACTTCAAATAAACAATATTCAGAAGAAATAAAGAAGACCACTACATACTGATTAGCAGATCAAACCATCCAGGGGATCTGACAACCCTAAACCTATATCCACACAACATGGGTGCATTAGATTTCATAACATACTACTAGGTGTGAAGTCACAGATTAACCAAAGCACAATAACAGTGAGTGACTTCTATACTCTTGCCAACTGAAAGGCCATTCCCTCAGTGGAGAGCATCCGAATCAATTGACATCATACACAAAACATATCATCCAAACACTGCAGAATACATTCCTCACAGAAACCCAGGGTGCCTTCTCTAGAACAGACCACAGATTAGAACAGAAATCAGGTCTTAGCAAGAAGACAAAAGCTGAAATAGTTTTACTATTCTGTCTTATCACAATGGAATAAAACTACAAACAAATAGCCAGAGAAACTACAAAACGCACATGAATGCATGGGGACTAAGCAACATATTATTGAATGTATTGATTAGTCACTGGAGCATGGGGGATCTGGTCCCCACCCTCACCTGCTATGTTGTGTGGGTGGAGAAGAAATGCCCTCCCTCCACCACACCCCTACCCCCTCACTGCCTGTGGCAGGTGGGAGAGATGCCCCTGAGGTCATAAGAGTGTGAGATCTGTTCCTGTCCCTTGCTGAACCTCACCTGAGCAACACAGTAGAGCTGGCCCTGAAGGTAAGTAACTATGAGGGAGAGTGGACCCTGAGGATATGGAGCAGGATAGCTGGGCCCCTCCCCTGCTCATCACTGCTAGCGGTGAACTAGCCAGGGCAGTGCTGGAGAATGCATCCTGAGGGTGAAGATGAGGGGGAGCTGGAGGGCTGACCAACTACCCAGGCCCAGAACCAGGCTTATGAGTTGGCCCACCCCAACATCTACCCCATCTGTCATCTGCTGGAGCATGTGGAGGGTCCAGTCCTGCAGACCTAAAGCTGTGGGATCTTCACAACATAGAGCAACAATATAATATCCAAGAGCGGTCCCAGTGAGAGCCCAGCATCAATAGTGTGGCAGAAACCAGAGACCTCGAACCAGACTTTTTGCAATGAGTACTTCCAAGTAAAGAGATATGGATAAAAGAGTTTATTGTATGACTCACTGTGTCACATGACAGCTCCCATGATATGAAATGAATGGGATAGAGATGCATGATGCAAAAGACACAAAGAATAAGTAAGAAGAAAGTTTTTAAAAATGTCCTTTGTATTGCAGACCAATTGCGGTTAAGCGGGGTGAAGGGTTTATTTTGACATACAGGTTGCTGTCCATCACTGAGGGGAGTCAGGGAGAGAACTCGGGCAGGAACCTGAAGCAGAAACCTTGGAGGAAGGTTGTGTGCTGGTGTGTCTGCCTGCTCCTGTTCAGCTCACTCCTTTTACGAGACCTCACGGCTAGGGATGGTACAGCCCATTGTATGCTGGGTCGTCCTGCATCAACTAAAATCAAGACGGTGTTCTACAGACATGCCCACAGGTCAATCTGATTTGGGGAATCACTTAATTGAGACTCCCTTCTCAAGTGACTCTCGGCTGTGTCAAGTTGTCAGTTAAATCTAACTAGGACCTAAGGCCAGCAGCTGACAACAGACATCTCATGAAATTAAAAAGGTTCTCTATAACCAAGGAAACAGTTAATCAAGTGAAGAGACAGACTACAGAAGGGGATAAAATAAATCTTTGTCAGCTACACATATAACAGAGAATTGACATCTAGGATATACAAGGAACTTAAAAAATAAACAATATGAAAACAAATTATTCAATCAAAAAATGGGCTAATGAACTGAACAGAGGGTACAAGAAATGGATAAATTATTAGAAACATATGATCGACCAAATTTAAATTTAAAAATGTAAAAAACAACTCCAGCAGATACATAACAAGCAATGAAATGGAAGCAGTGTCCCTACTAAGAAAAGCTTAGGACTGCAGAGCTCACTGTTGAATTCTGTCAGACCCTGCCCCCAGCTCCATCAGAGGCCATGTGGGGGCAGGGGGCAGAACCCTGGTAAACCCCCACTCCCTCAGTGACTGCCCAGTCTATTCCCAACTGTCCCTTCTCTCCTCATCCCCATAAACCTATCGACAACTTCTCTATTCAAAGCCCCCATTTTCACCAGAGGCCACACCCACTGACAAAACCCCTATTCCGGTAGGCAACACCCTGCTGAACCAGAGGCCATGCCCTGGTGGTCAGAACTCCAGCCCTCAACTCAAGTGAAACCTGTAGCTTGCACAATATCAACTAGATTGAGCTAGAAAGGAAAGTCCCACCACCACATAATGATCAAAACACTAAACCCAGAGAACAAAGAAAGAATATTAAAAGCCGCAAGGAAAAATGTAGAGCTCAAAAAAAATCAATTTTAAAAAAAAAGGATCTGGAGAAGCTACAGCATGATAATATAGTGAATGGATTTTTTAGAAATAAAAAAAATTTAGTACCTTCCTATTTAAAAAAAGCCACAAGGGAATAAGGTCAAGTAACATGTAAAGGCAGACCTAACAAAACTAACTAACAAAATGGAGACTCTAAAAGCCAAAGCTCCGTGGGAATGTGTCCTGTTGGAGTAGGTATGACCTCATTGGAATAGGAAGTGTGTCTTGGAAGTCAAGCCAGACCTAGTGGTTCACTGTTTCTTCCTGCTGTCTGTGAATAAAGATGTAGAATTCTCAGTTCCTCTCTAGGACCAGGTCCACCTACACGCTGCCATGCTTTCTACTATGATGATAATGGACTAAACCTCTGAACTGTAAGCCAGCCCCAGTGAATGTTTTCCTTTATAAGAGTTACCATGGTCATAGTGTCTCTTCACAACAATAAAACCCCAACTAAGACAGACGTTGGTACCAGGGACTAGAGAATTGCTTGTGAAGGCCCAAACTTGGGTCCATTTTTACGTTATTTGATGGTCAGAGAGTTAGGAGTTTGTTCAAAATGATTGGCAAGCATAGTTACACGTCTCAATTCAGGATGCTATTACTTGATTCTTTTGACATTAAGATAGCTTCATGCCATTCTGATGGGTGGTCAGGATATGCAAACATACTTCTGCTCCTTCTTTTGTAACTATGAGGTCACCTGGGGAGTGGCTGCCTTCAGGATAGTACACTAGAGCAGCTCCACTGCCTAGACAACAAAATGCTAGTGATTTGATATCTCAAAGGGTTAAAGCAATTGATTGTTTGAGCTGTCCTTTGTATCATGTTAATAAAATATTTTTACATCTCTCCATCCCCACCCCTCACAATCCCTGTTTACGTTGGGTATAAAAGCTGTAAAAAAATAAATGCACATGATTTTCAGTAATCACTAAAATACCCTCCCAGTACTATTCTATAGTTTCTGTTTTATTATTTTTATGTCTTCATATTCATTCCTAATATTTCTAAATTTCCATGTCTCTACCCTGGCAATATGTATTTTCATCGAGGCTGATCCACGACAATTGCTGTGATAGGTTGGACCATGTTTTTGTTTGGAGGAAAGTGGACTTTGGGACTTTCACTTAGGAAAGCCATCAAATGCTTTAAGCACTGTTTAATGGGTCACACTAGTAGCAGCATGGAAGACAGTGGTGCTGAGGGTGATCTGAACTGTGCGGGTCTGGCTGAAGACATTTCAGAACAAAATATTTGTCTGTAGCCTAGAAACTGTTCTTGTGATATTTCAGGTAAAAATGTGACTGTTTTTTGCCCTAGTCTGAAAAAGTGCTTGAAAATAAATTGAAAAGTTTCAGAATAATGGCATTGGCTGAAAAAATCTCAAAACAGCATGGTATTGACTTTGTCATATGATTATTAGTGTTCACTCTTATGCAGATCTCTAATAAAAAGGAGCAAACTGAAAAAGGAAAAATACAAAATGTACAATTTGAGGAGAAAAGGGGAACCAGGAAGTATAATGGAGCTATAGTATGGGAGGTCCTTCTGTATATGGGTTGCTTTTATTGGCTAATGAATAAAGCTGATTTGGCCTTTGGCAGGGCAGAATAGAACTAGGTGGGAAAACTAAACTAAATGCTGGGAGAAAGTAGGCAGAACCAGAGAGACATCACGAAGCTACTGAAGGAAACAGATGCCCCAGAACCTTACAGGTAAACCACAAGCCTCAGGGTAAAATACAAAATAATAGAAATGAGTTGATTTAAGATGTAAGAGCTAGCTAGAAATATGCTTAAGCTATTGGCCAAACAATATTGCAATTAATATAGTTTCTGTGTGTTTATTTTGGTTCTGGGTAGCCAGGAAACAAAAGAACAGTCTCTATTAACAGAGCTAAGTTCTACGTTCAAGGAGACAAACAGATTAATGAAAATGAAATGGAATAAAGGGAGTGGTAACCTCTGGACAAGAACCCACCAGCAAAACTTCCAAATTGTGAAAAGGAACTAAAGAAAAGCTTAGCGAGTGTGGTGGGGCACACCTTTAATCCCAGCACTCCAAAGGCGGAGGCAGGCGGATCTCTGAGTTTGAGGCCAGCCTGGTCTACAGATCAAGTTTCAGGGCAGCCAAGCTTAGGAAGTGAAGGAAGGTTGGTGAGGATGTAATTGAACAAGGAGGCCATATTCCAGTCCCAGAAAGAAAGAACTTGGCAGATTTGGCCTCATAATTCTGGCTTTAGAGTCAACAATAGAAAAGAGGTTATGGAATCTCCATACAAAACTAAGGAAAACCTCTGAGGCCAGGTGTGTATCAAGGATGTCCCTGCATGGAAACCTAGAGAGGCCATTGTGTGAAGCTGAAGCCTGGTTTGCCGTGGAGACCCCAAGATTTTGGAGATCCCAGAGTTGAGGGATACCTGCCAAGGAGAACTGCTAAGAAAGAGTGAAACCAGCCCAAAAGAAAGAAGTGTGTTGCAGTTAAAAAAGCTGAAAGGATTTGGAGATCTGAAAAGTATTTTGACGTCAGACATGACGAGGCAGAGTTTGGAGTTTGCCCAGCTAATTTTCTGTCTTGTCAAGTGTTTTCTCACTATGTGTAGTGAGGAGTGGCAGGCTGCTTCCAGCCGCCCAGGAGGGCTCCCTGCTACCGGTTAGCTTTACCAGAAATAATTACACAAAAACTGTATTTTTTTAAAACACTGCTTGGCCTATTAGCTCTAGCCTCTTACTGGCTAACTCTCACATCTTGAACTATGCTTCATTTCCTCCATTTTAGAAATATATNTCCCTACATTTGGAATGGCAATGTATACACTATACTATGCCATTATGTGTTGGAAGTATGTGATCTGCTTTTATATTTTGATTTTATAGGGGATTACAGTTAATAGATTACATGGATCTCAGAAGAGACTTTGCACTTTGTTATTTTGTTTTTGTTGGGGGGCAGGGTTTCTCTGTGTAGCCCTGGCTGTTCTGGAACTCACTCTATAGACCACATTGGTCTTGAACTCACAGAGATCCATCTGTCTCTGCCTTCTGAGCTCTGAGATTAAAGGCATGTGACTTTGGACTTTTAAACAGGCTTGAGACTGATAAACTTTGGGGGCTTTTGTAGTTGGACTTAATGTATTTTGCATTATGATATAGGTATAAGCCTAACGGGGCCAAAGAGTGGAATGTCATGGTCTGAATAAATATGGCTCCCATAGGCTCATGGGGAGTGGCATTATTGGAAGTGTGGTTTTGTCAGAGGAAGTGTAGCCTTGCTGGAAGAAGAGTGTCATTGAACTCAAGTCAAGCCTAGTGGCTCACTATCTCTTCCTGCTGCCTACGGATCAAGATGTAAAACTCTCAGCTTCATCTCCAGACCCCTGACTATATGCTGCCATACTTCCCACCATGAAAATAGTGGAGTAAACCAGCCAGTCCCAGTGAAATGTTTTCCTTTATAAGAGTTACCATGGTCATAGTATCTCTTCACAGTAACAAAATCCTAGCTAAGACAAAAGCCTACACACTCATGGACACTGAACAACTCTCTATTTAGTGACTATTGGGTTGAGTAAGAAATAAAAAAGAAATTAAATACTTTCTAGAATTCAGTGAAAATAAATGTTTATCATACCCAAATTTATAGGATACAATGAAAATGGGGATAAGAAACAAGTTTATAGCACCAAGAGCCTACATAAACAAACTGGAGAGATCTCATACTAATAACTTAGCATCACACCTAAAAGCTCTAGAATTAAAAGCAACAAGCATACCAAAGAGGAGTAGATAGCAGGCACTTAATCAAACTGAGGACTGAAATAAATAAAATAGAAACAAAAAGAACACTACAAAGAATCAATGAAACAAAGTGTTGGTTCTTTGAGAAAATCAACAAGTTAGACAAACCCTTACATAAATAACTGAAAGACACAGAAAGGATATCCAAATTAACAAAATCGGAAACAAAAGGGGGGATGTATAACAGCAGATTTCCACAGTAGGAAATCCAAAGAATCATTAGGTCATACTTTAAAAACTCATTAAATTGGAAAATCTAAAAGAAATGGATAATTTTCTCAATAGATACCACTTACCAAAGTCAAATCAAGATCAGATAAACAATCTAAATAGACCTATAACCCCTAAGATAATAGGAGCAGTTATTAAAACCCCCCAACCAAAAAAATCAAACAAACAAAAAACCTACGGCCAGATGGTTTTAGTACAGAATTCTACAAGACTTTCTTTTCTAAGAAGAGCTAATACCAAATCTCCTCAAATTATTCCATAAAATAGAAACCATGAAACATTATCAAATTTGTTTGTTTGTTTTAGAGTTAGAAATGGGTCTTTATTCAAAACTCTGATCTACCAGGTTAGTGTTCACAGGCTTCACAGCCTTTTGCTGGTGCTGCTTTTGCAGAGGCCTTGGCAGCAGCCATTGCTATCTTCTTAAACTCCTGCTTAGCCTTTTCTGCTTCCTTGGCAGCCCTGATGGCCTGCTTTAGCTGAACTTTTCTAACTTCTGATTTCTCTTGACCATTACATCAGCAAGGGATGCACCAGTGATGGCCCACTGGAATTTGAGTGAGTGGAGGGTTCTTTCCCTTTTCAACATTTTCCAACTGTACTTTTTTTGTGTTTTCTTCTGTAGAGGACAGTCCAGTTTATCTGCCGAGGATTCCTTTTGGAAAGGATGTTTGGTGTGGGAGAATTATCTGTATTCTGTCAATCATGTATTTTAATAAAACACTGATTAGCCAGGCAGGAAGTATAGGCGGGTCAACCAGACAGGAAGTAGAGGCAGGGCGATGAGAACAGGAGAATGCTGGAAAGGAGGAAGCCCATTCCTCCCAGTCCTTCCCAGACCACCGAAGAAGCAAGATGTAATCTACCCAGCTGAGAAAGGTACCAAGCCACGTGGCTAACATAGATAAGAATAATGGGTTAATATAAGCTACAAGAGCTAATAAGAAGCCTGAGATATTGGGCCAATCAGTTTATAATCGAATGTAGACTCTCTGTGTAATTTTTCTCTGGGACCAAATGGCTGGGGGAGAGGGCAGGACAGAAACCCCAACAAGCCCAGCCCTCAATGTTACAGATGTGGTCTTATATTCTGCATTAAGAAACTGGAAAACCAGGCCAACCTGGTCTACAAGAGATAGTTCCAGGATAGGCTTCAAAGCTAGGGAGAAACCCTGTCTCAAAAAAGAAAAGGAAAAAAAAAGAGAAGAAAAAAGAAAAAAAAAAGAATAAGAAACTGGAAAACATTGACATAGCGCTGCCCATGTCCAGGGTAGAGTTTGTACCCACTGAAACAGCACAGCTCGGTCTTCACAGTGAGAGCTGCTGCCTAGCCAGAGGAAAGATGGCAAAGAACATCAAACTTGTTTTATGAGGCCCACAGGCAACATAACACCCAAACCACACAGTCAAAACCACACAGTGATTCAACAAAGAAAGAGAATTACAGGACAATTTCCTTCATGAACATAGATGCAGAAATACTTAGTAAAATACTTACAAACTGAATCCAAGAACACATCAAAAAGACTGTATTCTTTGATTAAGTAGGATTCATTCCAGAAATGTTGGGAAAGTTCAACATACAAAAAAAAAATCTATCAATGCAATCCACCATGCAAACAAACTGAAAGAAAAGAACCACATGATCACCCTATTAGATGCTGAAAAAGCCTTTGACAAAAGTCCAGCATCCCTGCATGATAAACAACTTGGAGAGATTAGGGATAAAAGTGGCATACATCAACATAATAAAGACAATTTACAGCAAGCCTAGAGCCAACATCAAATTAGATGGAGAGAAACTCAAAGCAATACCAACTAAAATCAAAAACAAGACAAGGCTGACCACTCTCTCCGTATCTATTTAATATAGTTCTAGCTAGAGGAATAAAACAACTGAAGGAGATCAAAGGGATAGGAGTTGGAAGGAAAGAAGTGAAAGCATCACTGTCCACAGGTGATTTGATAGTATAAATAAGCGACCCCAAAAATTCTAGCAGACAATTCCTACAGCTGATACACATCTTCATCAAAGTGGCCTGATATAAAATTAACCCCCCAAAATCAGTAGCCCTTCTATATACAAATGACAAATGGACTGAGAAAGAAGTTAGGGAATCAATACCCTTCACAATAGCCACAAATAATATAAAATATCTTGGTTTAATTTCAAGCAAGTGAAAGACTTGTATGATATAAAAAATCAAATCTTTGAAGAAAGAAATTGAAGAGGCTATCAGAAGATGGAAAGACCTCCCATGCTCACAGATTAGTGTAGTGATGAGGCACACAAAATAGTAAAAATGGCTATCCTACCAAACACAATCCACAGATTCAATGCAATCCCCACCAAAATTCCAATACAATTCTGTACAGACCTTGAAAGGACAATATTCAACTTTATATGAAAAAAAAAACAGGATAGCTAAAACAATCCTGTACAATAAAAGAACCTCTGGAGGTATCGCCATCCCTGATTTCAAGTTGTGTTACAGAGTTATAGTAATAAAAATGACATGGTATTGATATAAAGTCAGACATATTGATCAATGGAATCAAATCACAGACCCAGACATAAATCCATATACCTATGAAAACCTAATTTTTGATAAAGAAGCCAGAAAGACAAAATGGCAAAAAGGAAACATCTTCAACAGATGGTGCTGGTCTAACTGGATGTCAGCATACAGAAAAAAAGGCAAATAGATCCATATTTATCACCCTGCACAAAACTCAAGTCCAAATGGAACAGAGACCTCAAAACAAAACCAGGTACATGGAGTTTAAAAGAAGAGAGTGAGGAATAGTCTTGACTGTATTGGCGCAATCTTATTCTTCCTGAATTGAGCACCAGTAGCATAGACACTAAGATAAGAAATCAATAAATGAGACCTCATAAAACTGAAATGTTTCTGTAAAGCAAAGGACACTGTCAATAGGACAAAATGGCAGCCTACAGAATGAGAAAATATTCTTACCAACCCCATATCTTATAGAGGGTTAATATCCAACATCCATAAAGACCCCAAGAAACTAGACACAAACAAAGCAAATAATGCATTAAAGTGGGGTACAGATCTAAACATAGAATTCTTAACAGATGAATCTCAAATGACTGAGAAACCCTTAAAGAAATGTTCAATATCCTTAGACATCAGGGAAATACAAACAAAACAACTCTGAGATTCCATCTTACACCTGTCAGAATGGCTAAGGTCAAAAATGTAAGTGACAGCTCATGCTGGCAGGGATGTGGAGCAAGGGGAACACTCCTCCATTGCTGGTGGGAGTGAAACTTGTACAACCACTATGGAAATCAATATTGTAGTTCCTCAGAGAGTCGGGAATCAATCTACCTCAAGGCCCAGCTATACCACTCCTGGGCATATACCCAAAGGATGACTCATTCTACCCCAACGATGTTCATGGTGGCTTTATCCATAATAGCCAGAAACTGGAAACAACCTAGATGTCCCTCAATCAAATAATGGACAAAGAAAATGTGATACATTTAAACAACGGAGTATTAATCAGCTCTTAAAAACAATGGCATCATGAAATTTGCAGGCAAATGAATGAAACTAGAAAAAGAAAATTATTCTGAGTGAGGCAACTCAGACCCAGAAAGACAATTTTATACTCACTTATAAGTTGATATTAGTTGTAAAATAAAGGATAACCATGCTGAAATCCAAAGAGCCAGAGTGGCTAAGTAACATGAAGGGTTCAAGGAGAGACATATAAATTTCCTGGGAAGGGGGCATAGATTCTTGAATGGATTAGGTTTGGTAGGAGAGGGAAGAGGAGAAATCAGGTGGGGTGGGGGACAGATGGAGGGAGAGAGTACTGGGAGGAACAACTGGAATTTGGGAGCATTTGGGGATGATGTGAAAACCTAGTGCAGTATAAACTCCCTGGAATCTTTAAGAGTGACCCTAGCAGAGATTCCTAGTCATGGGGGATACAGAGCCGGAAGCAGACACCTTCTATAACCAGGCAAGGCTTTCTTTCAGCAGTGGGACAGAGATACCAACCCAGTCACAAAACCTTCAACCTGCAATCCCTCCTGTCTCCAAGATATGCTGGGGTAATGATGGTTACCAACTTGTGGAAGTGGCCAACCAATGGCTGGTCCAACTTAGGAGAGGGAGCCCATGCTAGGAGAGGAAGCCCATGACTAATATTCCTAAATGGCTAGGAACCAGAGGCTTTATAGCCCAGAGACCCAGGATAGAACCAAACACGACTGGGGGTGGGGATTCAATGAAATGATTACTAATGATATATTCATAGATTGGTGCCTAGCCCAATTGTCTTCAGAGCAGAGCCAGCCATCCAGCAACTGATGGAAACAGTCAAATGCTGCACAGAACCAGGGGAACCCCTCAGAGGTGGAGTGGGGTTTGCAGGAGCCAGAGAGGTCGAGGAAACCAAGAGAACCCTGCCCACAGAATCAGCTAAGCAGGGTTCATGGGGGTTGACAGAGACTGAAGTGGCACTCCTGGACCTTCTAAGCTCATGGATTAGCAGATTAAATATTGTAAGAAGTGCTATATTATCAGGAGTAACCTTTACATCCAATGTAGTCTCTATCATATTTTAATCACATTCTTCATAAAACTAGAAATAAAAAAATCCCCAAATCCATGTGTATAACTGGTAAATTTAATTGTCAACTTGACAGGATTCAGTATCATCGAGGAGAGTAGCCTCCATGTCTGTGTAGGGGTCTCCAGAAAGGTTTAACTAAGGCATAAAGAGCCAGTCCGAACACTGTTGGGTGAGGCTCAAGTCTACTTTGGGAGGGGCTGTGGTTTAGATGTGGTTTGTCTCTGTGTTCGTGTGTTGGGAGCTTGGTCCCCCCCCCCCAAGGAGGGGCAGCATCAGAAGGTGATGGAATCTTCAAGAGTGAAGCTAGTGGCGCGTCTGTAGGTCAGTTGTGGGCTTGATCTCAGAAGACGTTAAGGTATTTGTCGTTAATTCTTGAGAAAAGATTGTGACCAAAACCTGATGGTCCCATCCCGTCTCTCTGTCTTCCTGTCTTGATACTGAGCCTACCATCCACCATGAGGTCCTCACCTTGAGCCTCAGAAACTGGCTTCACTTGAAAAAGTTAGTCTGGCTCAGCAATTAATAATTACATAGATTTTGGAAATGATCATTACAAAAATTTGGGAGATAATGTTTTCCCTACAGGTTGGCAAACTCCGGGACCATGAACACAGATGCCCCTGTGCATGCTACAGTCTTTTTTTCCTCCTTCTAGCTTGATGAGTCTAAGTAGCTTTGGCCCAATGAAGATAAGACAGAAAGAGACATCCATGACCTTTCTAAATCTGCATTTGTTTTTCACCCTCAGCCTGGTGGTTCTCGTTAGTTTTACAGACTGGAAGGAAATAGATTTTGTGCCGTGTAAATTATTCTGAGTTCATGGTATTGAGCAGGAAATCAGAGTTGAGTCCTGAGAGGTGTTCTGTTGAGCCAGTTAGCACGAGCCCTGATGATGAACATGAAACATCCTTGCCGTGGCTCCTAATGCATTTTCCTTATCCAGAATTCATGTGCAGGACTCCACCACATCAGTCCAAGTCCCACCCGTGGCGATTGGTGTTTAGTTTCCATTTTATTAGCAGGATTACTAATTCTTTTTTTGTTTTGTTTTGTTTTTTTTATTTTCGAGACAGGGTTTCTCTGTAGCTTTTGGTTCCTGTCCTGGAACTAGCTCTTCTAGACCAGGCTGGCCTCAAACTCACAGAGATTGGCCTGCCTCTGCCCCCCCCCCCCCTTAGGGCTGGGATTAAAGGCGTGCACCACCACCGCCTAGCTAGGATTACTAATTCTTAAGAGATAATAGTGGCAGTTACTTACTGAGTTACTTACTGAGAGGATGTTCAGTAGCTTTGAGTTAATGAGTCCATGAAGTAGACAGGGAATCCCAGAATCCATGCCTTTTTGGTGGGCTATAAGCCCTTAGAAACACAGCTACTAAGTCATCTGAGTTCCACAGCACACACCAAGCATCAAGAAGAAGCAGGCATCTGTCATGGACTCGTGTGTGTGTGTGTGTGTGTGTGTGTGTGTGTGTGTGCAGATGGATGTGCACATGTTTATAGAGGCTAGAGGATAACCTCGGGTGTTGTTCCTCAGGCACTAACTACTTTGTGTTGAAACACGGTCTCTCACTGGCCTGAAACTCACCAATAGACGAGGCTGGCTGGCCAGAGAGGCCCAGAGCCACACCTATCTTGAAGTGCACACCACCACAACCAATTTAAAAAAAACAACAACAACTGGGTTTTGAACTTAGGTATTCACGCTTGCAGGGTAAGTACTTTGGCCATCAGGCTATCTCCACAACTTACAAGCCCCATTTTAATGTGTGGGAAAACTTAAATTTTGACAAAAGCTGCACATGTTTTGGAAAAAGGAACTTGGTCTTTATTCTCTCAGCTTAAGCCAAGTCCTCTGCTGCATTCAGAAAGTATCAGAAATAAAAATTTAAAGGAAGCATTTAAGAAATTTTTATTTAATTTTTACATATATGGATGTTTTGCCTGCATGTGTGTCTGTATTGCTCGCCTGCCTCTGTGCCAGAGGAAGCTAAAAGAGAGCATCCACAGGACTGGGTTCCACAGGCCTGGAGTTACAGATGCTTGAGAGTCCCCATATGGGGGCCGTGAATTCAGCTCGGGTCCTCTGGAAGAGCAGAGACATCCATCTTCCCAGCAGGAAACGTCGTTTTTTTTATTTGATTGGTCAGAAACATGTCTTCTACTTCTTGAACACTCCAAAGAGACGGTGAAAAACCATGGTTTCTAGAGTGAATTCTAGAGACGAAGCATTGTCAGAAGACTGATCAATCAAGTTAAGATAAAATACAACTCTGTACTGGGCAGTGGTGGCACACGCCTTTAATCCCAGCACTCAGGAGGCAGAGGCGGGTGGATTTCTGTGAGTTTGAGGCCAGCTTGACCTGCAGAGTGAGTTCCAGGACAGACTCCAAGGCTACACAGAGAAACCCTGTCTCAAAATACGAAAGAAAAAAAATACAACTCTGCTTAAACAAAGCTTATAAATTCAGATATAGTTGTACAAGAGAAAACATTTATTTCCAGTATACCTGGTCTGTACTTGGTCTCTCATCCTCTCTGATATTGCGAAATGAATAGTTTCCTGTGTGCAATAATCTGTGACAAAATGTAAATTGACATAGTGTGTTACTGCTCTGTTATGAAAATCAATTGTAATTAAAGGGAACACTCAGCTGACAACGTTGATAGACCCGAATATATTTGGGAGCTCTTAATTTTCTTTACTCTTAATTGCTTCTTCTGGCTGTTCCAACTCTGAATGATTTGTTATCCAAATATCAAATAAGCTAGTCTGAATATCATTAAGTGTTTGAATGACTAAAAGGATAGACTAAGGTTCCATTTTCATTAATAATTTCTCTGATCTTGGACTTATTCTTTTCCATTGCTGTCACTTCATTCTCACTGATGGCTATGTGGGAAACAGTGGCTTGACCTTCTTCTGGCCCCGACATGTATGCACTTACATGCACACCTACAGGAATATCAATGCATGTGCAAATAAGATGCTCTTTAATTACACATGCCCACGTGTGTGCATACACAAATACAAAGAGAGAGAGAGAGAGAGAGAGAGAGAGAGAGAGAGAGAGAGAGAGAGAGAGAGAGAGAAGTGTTGAGGAAAGGGGAGAACAAAGATCCCATGTCACTGACTCTCATGATCCAAGGTTGGCAGGTGGGAGAGGTGCAGGGAGTGATTGTTTTCTGTTGCTATGGCAGCCTGCCTGAGATGGAGTAAATGATAAGACATGAAGTTTGCTCCTTAGGGTTTCAGAGGCTGAGAGTACAGAAAACATGGGGCAGCATCTGGTAAGAGCTTTCACACTGGGTCAGATGTTGGGCAGGGAATCGAACAGTGAGAAAGTGAACTCAGTTGAGACAAAACATGAGCCAAACTCTCCTTCATTAGGAGTCTTCTTGTGTGCTGATGTCCTTAATCCTCTCACAAACGCACAGTCCTTGTCATGCAATCATGTCTTACAACGCTAAACAGCAGCAAGTACACTTCAGCATTAGTTTAGAAAAAGCAGGCCACGTCGAGTCCTTTGATTGACTGATTTTTTTTTTTAAAGATTGATTTATTTTATTTTATTGAGACAGGGTTTCTCTATAGCTTTGGAGCCTATCCTGGAACTTGCTCTGTGGCTCAGGCTGGCCTTGAACTCGCAGAGATCCCCCTGCCTCTACTTTAATCCCAAGTGCTAATATTAAAGGCTTGCGCCACCATCACCCAGCTTATGCTATTATTTTTAACTGTATGTATGTGTGTGGATATGCGCATATGACTCCAGGTGCTCATGAAGACCAGGGGACATCAGGTCCTCCTGGAGCTGGAGTTCCAGGCCTGATGAAGGTACTGGGAACTGAACTCATGTCCTTTACAAGAACAAGATACGATTTTACTTGCTAGGTCATCTTTCCAGCCTCAAATAGTAATTTTTGTAGCTTTACTTTGTTTTTTTTTTTTTATTCATTCATTCATTCACTCATTCAAGACAGGGTCTCAATTTGTAATTGAGCTAACCTTTAACTTGATGTGTAGCCAAGGCTTGCTTCAAATTTATGATCCTCCTGAATCCATGTTGTAGGAGCCCGCTTGTTTGTTCCTGGCTGCTCAGCCCCTAAATAATCACGCAGAAACTATATTATTTGCAATACTGCTTGGCCAATAGCTTAAGCATATTTCTGGCTAACTCTTATATTCTAAACTAGCCCATCTCCATTAATCTGTGTATCACTGTGTGGCTATGTCTTACCAGGTAAAGTTCCAGTGTCTGTTTCCACCAGAAACTACGTGGCATCTCCCTGACTCTGCCTTCTTTCTCCCAGCATTCAGTTTAGTACCCCACCCCTAGCTCTACTCTGCCCTATCAAACCAAGTCAGTTTCTTTATTAATTAACCAATAAAAGCAGCACACAGACAGAAGGACCTCCCACATCACCTCCGCCTCCTGAATGCTGAGATTATAGGCATGTGACATGGCACTGAGATGGTTGGACTTTTCATGTCATATCAAGACTCAAGTTGAGTCTAGAACCATGAGAAGGGATTAGGGAGGCCCTTGTCTTCTGAATGGAATAGTGGGGCATGTGGAAGAATTTTAGGCTTGAGATCAAGAAGCGTATTCACGTTAATGTGATAAAAAAAAAAGCCTGTTGCTGGGCACAGTGTGTGTAAGCAGTCAGCTGTCTGCTCACTTTGCATAGGGGAATAACCTACTTAACTGAGGAAAACTGTGTTCCTTGACGTGGAGGCAATGTAATGAAAACACTTTCACGCAGAGGTTCTTGTTCTATTCTTTGCAAATGAACCCCACTTCACAGATGAGAAAACTACAGTTCAGCAAGATGGAGCCTCTTGCTTTACCAAGCTCACCAGGCTTGCAAGAGGTCAGGCTGGATCAGAGCTGTGACCCATCACCTCCAACCCCTGGCTCTTTCTAGGAAACAAGCCTGGGTTCTGAGCAGAACATTCTCTAGTTTGTCTTCCGAGAAGCCCTGTAGTGTAGCACATGCTTCTCTGTGGGTCCCTGAGCACCCTTGTCACAATGCTTGCTCTTCTGATAGGAAAGAAGCTATCTCAGAGATGCATTGCATAAAGTCATTACAGCCACTATTTGATGAGGCCAAGGGAGAAGGCCCTCAAGGCTTAAAATACAAGCTGTGTGCCGTATGCAACAGTCAGGGGCTAGCATCTCACAAAACATAGTCTGATGGGAAACCTCTGTTGCCCTTTAGAGACAGGTACACGGCAGGACTCACTCAGACTGTGGTGTGCTTGTTCTTGTGTTTGTGTTTTTGAGTTGAGTCCGTAGCTATTCTAATGTGCTGTCTTCTGATCTCTCTTCCCTGTCCTGTTTTGAAACCTTTCCCAAAAGACCCTAGCTCTCTGGGCTCTGGATACTATTAGCAAGATAGCATTTCTCTCTTCCCACCTTTTATCATCTGGTCCTCTGTGTCTTCCAGAACTGGTGTGTTTAAGACACAGACCAAGAAGCCTTTTTCAGCATCCTCTTTTACATATCAGAAAGGACCTGAGAGGAGATGGTGGGGCTTATGTCTGAACCCCAACAGTCTGAGACATAACTGAGACTGCTGCAGTAACCAAGCCCTACTTGCCATTTGTATGTAAGTTTCCATCTCATGTCCTCCATGTCCCCACTGTCTCTGGGACCTCTCAGACTTGACTAAGATCTAACTGAACTCCACATAGAATCTGAAACTTTGCGTGCTAAGTCATTTATGGAAAAAAATGTATGCCCTAATAACTACTCAGTTACACCAGTAGTCAGGGGTCCTCAGGCAGGGGTGGCTCACTCCATCCCTCAGTAGACCTTTGGAAATTTCTGGAAGCATTTTTGCTTTTCACATCACAGGAAGGAATGGGTCAACATTTAGGGGTAAAGGATAGGGATGCTCCTCGGTATCTACGAAGCCCAGGACCACCACAGTGAAGAACCACCGACGTTGTTGGGCCTGTGAAATCCAGATGGCAGACAGCACAAGCTGAAGGTGTTATTCCATGCCAGGCCTTGTCGTAGAAACAAGAGAGTCCAAGTCAAGCAAGACTTTTCCCCTGGCAGTTCACTCTCAGGGGGAAGTAAATACATTATTCAGTTGAAAAAAAATCATAAAACACCCAAAGCCTGTCTTAAAGATATGTTCAATTTTCTTGTGTAATAAAACCGCCAGTCGGTTGCTAGGGGATTGCTTAACTAGACAACTCAACTATATCTGGGTGACTTTCTTCAGAAAGTCACTTTGATTTTTTCCTCCTACTTGCAAAAGAGTTGCCATAGCTCCATCCTCACCAGACAATCCCCAGGTGAGAGAAGGTGCAGGGCTTAAGGGATCTCCTCTAATGGACTCTTCTTCTGATGAAGGAGAAAAGTCCTTTGTACAAGTCCACCAGGGCCCAGCAGCCTTCTTCTTCTATCACGTTTGCACAAAGTGCCACATCGGTTCATGGTTACAGCCTGAAGGGAAAGTTTCCAGTGGTATTGCTATCTGCAGTGTGGGCCAGGGGTCAGGAATTTCTGTAAAAGGTCGTGTGATGACTGTTTTGGGTATTATACAAAGTATAAGGCCTAAGTTACACATTTTTAATTTACAACTTTTAAAATGTAAAAACTGATTTTAGTTCATGGGCTGTACAGAAAACAAGCCATGAACACACAGTGCAGTTATGCCTTGATAAGAATAGATAGAAGAGATGGTGGCATCTCCAAGATGACTGCCCATGAGCAGCATCTCCAGTGCTCATGCTTGTAGACAGAAGAATGGGAATCCATGAGAGCCCAAATAGAAGGATATCAAAGATTTATTAGGGAACACTCACGAATAACAACAAGGTAGAGAGCTGCTGTCTACCACTCTGCCTGGGGTGAATGGAGCCAGCAGTCTGATCTCTGGCCACCACACGAGAGAGCAGCGCCTGCCCCCTTCTTTCTGTTAAGGAGTTACAAGAAGCTCTGTGTCTATTGGGCCAGATAGCCCAATGCCATGGGCGAGGCGAATATGACTACACATACCCTTGTGTCAAGAGGTTTGTTGGACCAACTAAAGTGATGGTGTGGGAATTCAGAGGCACAATCATGGATACATTGTTACCTCTACCTCAGCCTCACGGAAGCCCACTGCTGAGTTGTGGGAACACCTTGTGGCCAGCTGAGAGGCTTGCATTGTCAGCAGGTACCTGACGGAAGAGTCTTCAGTCTTAGATGAACATCAGCTTGATTGTAGCACTAGCTGATACTTTTTTTTTTTTTTTTTTTTTTTTTTTTTTGAGACAGGGTTTCTTTGTGGCTTTGGAGCCTTTCCTGGAACTAGCTCTCATAGACCAGGCTGGCCTCGAACTCACAGAGATCCGCCTGCCTCTGCCTCCCGAGTGCTGGGATTAAAGGCACCTGCTAGCTGATCTCTTGACCATAAACTTGGTGAAGCTGCTTCAAGGCCCTTCATCAAAGTATCTATAAGAGGAGACATGTCTGTTGTCTTAATTTCCTTAAATTTGGGAGTTTTTATAAATAAACCGTAGATAGCTAATACAGAGAATTCCTGGGGGTTGGGACTGCCTTAGTCCCCAGTCTCGTAGAATGTAATTTCAGACACCTGTGAGAGAGTGGGAAGTGTTGGTGATGGTGAAGCTCCTGAACAACAGACAGGGATTCTGGGAACCAGGATCTCGGGTTCACTTGTTAAATAAGGACTTTAACCCATTGCTTTGGACTTCCTATGCAAACCTTGGGATGAGGAAGGTCAATAATTGTGAGAAAAACAGGAGAACCGGCAAGAGTTTTTGTTATTCTCTTTTTTGTTTTATTATAATAGAAAGCTCAGTTCTATTTTCTTGGAATCAGGATTTTGCCACTACCCCCATCAATCTTAAAAAGTCCAAGTGTGAAACACTAGGCAGAGATCATCCGTGGAGGCTGATTCAGGACCAAGGACAGTAGCTGATCAACTGCTCCTACCCCCACCCCCATCAGAAAATCTGGGGCTTGCTATCCATTTTCCCGGATCCCATCCCTGATCTATACAACTAGAGGAGCTGCATCACATATTTCAGATTCAGCTCTGATAGTTTGTAAGTTCATGTTCCAGGTTATTTGCAGTTTCCAAACCTGATCAGATACCATCAGTGTTAGCCAGTGCAGAAGGTCAGTCCTGTCCGTCAGCTGGACATCATGTTGAAGGTGCGATACTTGGCTCATATTGGTTTACCAGGGGAAGGGGGCAAGCGAGGGCATGAATTTATTTCTTGTTACTTGGCCACAGCTGCACGCTGTCCTTTGCCAAAACCCTGCAGGGGAGACAGGAAACAGTCATACAGATTTTTTTTCCTTCTGATGCTTGTAGTCTGGATGACAAGGGCTCCCCACTCCCTCGGAGCTCTCCTTGCTGACGTCACTCTCCTTTGGATGCACACTGTTCTCGTCCCCTGCACAAGACTGACTCTCAGACAGGGAGCGTGGAACATCCATTTTAATTCTGGAATGACTTTAATTCACGGTATTGCCATGCATCGTAAGCCTCATCTATCTTGTAGAACAGAAAGCTTAATCTCCCGATGAAGAACTGTGAGGCTGTCATTATTAGACCTTTTCTTTCTTTCTTTCTTTCTTTCTTTCTTTCTTTCTTTCTTTCTTTCTTCCTTCCTTCCTTCCTTCCTTCCTTCCTTCCTTTCTTCTCTTCTTCTTCTTCTTCTTCTTCTTCTTCTTCTTCTTCTTCTTCTTCTTCTTCTTCTTCTTCTTCTTCTTCTTCTTCTTCTTCTTCTTCTTCTAATGTGACTAAGTTCACCAGTGAAGTTGTTTCATCTGCAAACAGGGCTGGCGATCCTGTGATACCTGTGATACCGTGCACAGCTCATGTCAGCGGAGTATTCCTCTTTTCATGCGTAGATGGGAACCCCGAGCCTTAGTTCAGTCTACGTCTCATTTCAATGTTAGTCCCATTGCTGCCTGGCCAAGACTCAAGCCTGAGTGTGATGGTGAGCTGTCTGTCTCTTACAGAGGCCTTTTCGAGGGGCAGTTTCCACTTCCTGGTGGTTGACGCTGATTGCCAACTTGATAGGATCTGCAGTCACCCAGGTGACAAACTTCTGGGAGTGTCTGTGGGAGAAATTTTACATTGGGTTACATAAGGGTGAGGAGAAAAGACCCACCCTTAATGTGGGAACCAGTTGTGGGCCTGGACTGAACTGAAAAAATAAAAAAAGGAGGAAGTTAGCTGAACGTCAACCTTAGTTTCTTTTTACTGCCTTTTGTTAGGAATATCTTCCTAAAGCAAGCTCTCCACTGACGCAAAAACCCCAATCAAGCCAAATCAAAACAAGCCAAATTAAGAGATATCCAGGTTTAATTGGAGTTCTGCACTCTCGAGTGGCCCTCAAATGTGACCACCAGGAGGAAGAAAAGGAGACCACGTGTTCCTCTTTTGGGTGTTCACTTAAATATTCTTGGGAGTGGTCCTGACCTACCCAGGGGTAGGATAGATGCAAGGGGCTGGGGCCTAAGCTCCCAACTTAACACCTTTTTTATTAACCATTTATTATTATTATTATTATTATTATTATTTCCTGACTGCAGTTTTCCCTCCCTCATCTCCTCCCAGCCCCTCCACCTCTTCTCTGTCCCCCATCCCCACCCCATCCACTCCTCCATTTCTTGTTACAATTGTGTAGCTTGGTCTTCTTGTAGGACTCCTAACAGTAGGAGCAGGGGCTGTCTCTGACTCTTTTGCAGCTTTTGGGACCATTTTCTTCACAGTGGGCTGCCATGTTTTCTCCACTTTCTAATGTGGATACAATGTGACTGGACCTACACTCCGGCCCCCATGCCTTCCCCACCATGGTAGTCTGGACTCTTTAACTGTGAGCCAAACAGAACCTTCTTCTTGGAGTCGCCTGTCTCAGGCATTTTGTCACAGCAGTAAGAAAAGAGGGGCAATCTGCAAGGCTCCATAAAAGATAGCTGCCTGGAGAAGATTATCTGCGATTAGGGCTGGGCACACGGCTCAGTGGCTGAAAGCCCTTGATGCATAGGCATGCCAGGGTTTGGATCCCAGCACCTACATAAAAAGCTGGGTATGGCTGTATGCATAGGCTTGCAACCAACCAGAACACTCCAGGGAGAGACAGAAGCCTCCTGGTGACCTGCCTAGCCTAGATATAGTGGGAGGCTCTGCTCAGAGGCAGAGTGGAGAGGGACAAAACAGGACACTCAGTTTCCCTCTGACCTCCATACCTGCTCCCTGCTCTCTCTCTCTCTCTCTCTCTCTCTCTCTCTCTCTCCCTCTCTCTCTCTCTCTCTCTCTCTTTCACACACACCACACACACACATACACAAACACATGCATGCAAGTCATCTGTAATAGAAGAAAATTATGCTAATTTATTTTTCTAAAACTAACATAGGACACAGGGAGGAAAAGGGAACATGAACAAGACAGAATCGTGAAAGAGAGACTGTAAAAGATATTCCCTACTTTGTGTAAACAAGGATGTTCCTGTTTGGGTTAAGGTTTCATTTCAGCCCCTGGCATCCCTATATCCAAAGAGTCTGGGATGTTTGTTTGGAAGCGTCCCTCAGCCCTGGCCTCCATATACCCACATGTCTGGAATGTTTCGGTTAAGGCTTCACCTCAGCCCCTGGCGTCCCTGTATCCAAAGACTCTGGAATGTTTGGGTGGAGAGTTCCATCCCAGGTTCCCTTCCCTAGGAGTTGCCTTAGTCCAAACTCCACTCCCAGAAAGCCTGCCAACCGATGACTCCTCCTCAGAGATGCTCAAGACCATTCCCACAGAGTAATTAAACTGCCCCCCAGAGAACAAATACATGGTTTCCCAGTCTTCTTTCCCAGGCCAGCTAGGAGCACTGGCATCCATTAAACCTCGGCTTTTTCTAATTCAGTTTGATTTGGTCTGATTCAGTTATTGTATCAGTAAAGAGATTTATTGGGACACAAAAACTTTTCAATTCCCTTTTATGAACATGCATGTTTAAGATATCTTTCTTTCATTTACAACTTAAAGGAATCTTAATACATGACTGTCTGTGCTATTAAGAGAGTGAAGCAAGCCGGGTGCTGGTGGTGCACGCATTTAATCCCAGCACTCAGGAGGTTTAGGCAGACAGATCTCTGTGAGTTCAAGGCCAGCCTGGTCTACAAGAACGAGTTCCAGGACAGGCTCCAAAGCTACAGAGAAACCCTGTCTCAAGAGAGAGAGGGGGAGAGAGAGAGAGAGAGAGAGAGAGAGAGAGAGAGAGAGAGAGAGAGAGAGAAGCAAAATAAGTTTCCAAAAGTGCTTTGTTGATCACTCTACAAGTCACAGTAATGCCCTCTAGGTGTTAATCCCTCACAAGCATTGCTTCTTCCCATCCTACCCTGCAGCCCCAATGCCCTGACAATGGGCAAACCCTTCCTTTGATCCAAAGCTAATGCATTTCGTCTATCACAGTTCTCAATAAGTTAAATAATAAGTGGGCAGATCTCTGCACTCTTTCAGTACGGGTTTACTAAGTCCAGCTGCTCACAATCAAGTGCAACCAGCTTGCTGCATTGCTTTCTGAGCAGGGCCTTAAGGGACGCCCTGCTCTTTCATGTTTTGTTGCAAGAGCATTGGCCTAGCTGCTGTCTGGGGTGGGGCCAATCCACCATCCACCACCATTGGTTTCCTGGGCACCGAGAGGAACCTTTTCCAGCCACATTCCTGAAATTCCAAGGTAGGACAAAAAGTTTTGCAGATGTTCCCTTACATTAATTTCTTTCTTCTTTTTGGATGCTTGTGGAGTCTTAGTGTCCTAAAGCATTTGAAGGGAGAGCGTCCTTTATCCTCAGAGCCACAATTATTCACGGCTCTGATTTGTTTCCCAAACATGAACTATGTTGTTGGAAGCATGGAGCTTGGACTTTCTCCCACAAGGTGGCAACCATCGAAATGGGACTTACAGATGGTACTGATGTTTTCCACAATGGCGGAGGCTGAGGTGGTGTGGCTCCAAGTCTGCTACACTAAGCTTCCTGTTGAGAAAATGTGTTCGCCACCTTAAGAAACCACTTAGCAATTCCTACAAGCAGGTCTGTATATCCAGAGATAATTTTTGTAGAGTACTTAGTTTGTTTTAAATACAGATCCTTTCTTGAAGAAAAACAAAACTGAGGCAGGACCTCTTGTAGCCCAGGTTGACCTCAGACTCTCTATGTAGCCAGAGATGACCGTGAACTCCGCATGCTCCTGTCACCAACTCCCAGGCTCTGGGACTCTAGGTGTGCACCATCATCTCTGGCTTACTTTGGGTTTCCTGGGACTTTACTATCACCAGAGTCTATTCTTGAAAACTTTTATGTGGTCACTAAGTCATTACTGATGCTCACTCAAATTTAACATCTAGACATCTTAACATCATTCAAACTTAACACTCGGTCCATGCCTAGAGTCACCGAGGCTTCACGTGCCATATTCATTTACCATGCACTAAGTAGACTGCTTCTCTTCCTCAATAAGATCAGATTCATTATCTATCTGGGCCTTGCACATTTTATTGCCTCTGGCTTAGGACACAGTTTTTTTTTTTCCCAATCTTAATAAAGTCGCAATTCCAACTTGCAATTTAGATCCCAACTCAAACGACTCCCAAGGGCCTTGTGCTACTTTCAACTGAAATGGTTACCGGTCACTCTTAGTTAGCCAGAGTTATAGCTCCATGACAACAGAAGTCTTATTGTGTTCATATCTAAGTGACCACCTTTTGCAGTCTGTGCCAAGCGTTTGATAGGTACTTGCTGGATGGAAACCGTGCCTGGCTTCCATGCGCTTTCGCACACTGGCATGCAGATGCCAGATGCCTGGTGGGTACTGGAAGCAGGTCATATAGATAACTTAGAACGTGTTTACGCTTTCGTTAAAAATGATTGCGGGTTTTAAGTTCCAGCCTCACTAATTGTGATGGCTAGTCTTAGCTGTCAGCCTGACTACATCTGGAGTCAACTGGAATGCCCTTGAGAGATTTTCTCGATAGGATCATTTGAGATTGGAAGACTCACCCTACATCTGGGCCACGTCTTCTGTTGACAGCCTGTATGAAAGGACCTGGAAGGTGGAAGCTTTGACTTTTTGCTTGTTTGCCCTCACTGTGGCTGGCATGTTCATCTTCTTAAGGCATCTTCAGGATTCCAAGGGAGAGTGAAGACCAGCTGGGGCATCCAGACCTTTCTGTCAGGAGACAGCCATTGTTGGACTACGCAGCCCATCAGCTGTTCTAACAAATCTCCTTTTAGTGTGTGTGTGTGTGCATGTGTATGTATTCATTCTACCAGTCTGTTTCTTTAGGGAATTAATACACTAGTCAAGAAAGAGGCACTATTCATGTAGCCCATGTCCTTCTGAATTATATGTGTGTTTTTCTGTGGCGAAGGGCTGTGAGGTTCCTTGTATTCCCAATGACATGCACAGCACTGGCTGAGGCACACTTGCTGCTAATCTGGACCTAGTCAACTGCAGCTGCACTAAAATATGCACTTGGGTGCAACAGCCTCACCTTGCAGGCTAGGGAAGCCTGCGTTAACTTGCTATGCAAGTTGTAAATCAAATACTTTCATTTATATGGTTTTATTAATATCTCTCTGTCTCTGTGGTCTCCGTTTTTCTCATTTAATCACCAGGACCTACGCACAAAAAGTAGGTGTGCTCTAGGCCAGTGAAACCTTCCCTCCAGAGAAGGCTGCCAAGGTGGAGGCACCTGAGGAGTGATACGCAGGACTGTCATCTGGTCAGCACGTGTACCCACACACTCGGTTATTGTTAGGCTAGCTAGCAGCAGAGATATTTCCAACACAGCCCAGTACCTAAAGATATTATGAGAATTTTATTTTCTGTAGACCAGAATGTTGCATGGGTAAAGCCAAGTTTAGACTGCAAAGCTTTTGGAAAGTTTGTTTGGGGCCTTGGTGACAGCGACACTCAGGTTCTCCAGGCATTCCAGCAACTCTCCAGTCTCTATGTCAGCCTCTCAATAATGCAGTTCTAGCCTCCATATTTTCAGTTTTCTTAAACATGTCCTAGCATTTGCATCTGAGCCCTGTCTCCTGCCCCAGCCTTCCCGCTTCCTTACCAAGGGATTCACAGAGCGGCTGCTGTGGCTGAGGACTGGAGTCACAGTCAGAGCCACACGGAGAATACTCCTGCTCTCAGAGCTTGTGTGAAAACCATGCCCTTCCTTCACCTCCTTTCTGCAAGTTGTATTTTCTGCTAGTTGAGTATTCCCCAGGTCCCTTCGCCTACCCTAGTATTTGTGAGAAGTCTGTGTAACCAGTCCTAGAAACTCCATCAAATTAGATTGATTCTTAAGAAATGTATTGGTTCATTAAACTAAAAATTCTGTGGTAAGTCACCTTCAGGCGCAGCTCAGGGGCCTGAATTGCTGTTCTGGAGTCACTGTGGCAGAGTACCCGAGTGCTTTGCATAATGAACGCTCATGACTTCACAGATCTTAGAAGTGTGGGACCAAGGTGCATGCAGAGTCAGTTCCTTCCCAGGAGATGAGACAACCCCCTTTACAGAAATGCCATTCATAAGAGAGCACAGGCCTGCAATAATGAGTTAAGTATATCTCCATTTCTGAATTATTTTATTCTGAGGAACTGAAGGTTGTTATTGTTGGTAAACAGAGAATCACCCACATTCCAGAACCAGGTGCTCCCCTGGCCCACTTTCAGCTGCTCAGTGCCATCAGCTACATCATTACCAGCTGCCAAATCCGACACATTTCCACGGCTGCCATGAGTCATGTGTCCTTTATAAAGCTTGCCCCCTTCCTATCTGTCCTCACCCAGAGGCAGCCTTTTGTGTTCCCCACCCCCACCCCAGTAAATCTCTTGTGTGAGGTCTGGGGTGTGGTGTGATCTTTGCAGCATACCTTGGCCCTCCCATCACCACAAAAACCCTGAAGTGTCCCAGTTTATGAATTATAGGAGGAGGAACATACTTCAACCCTTGACGGCAGCATCTTTGTGTCTCCAGGCTCTGTGTCCTGTGTTTATAACATTCTTAGCCAGACTCCCTCTAAATTTCAACAAGAATGGATTCCAGTGTCTCCAAGTTGAAAATAAGTGGTTTGTTGTTGTTTGTTGTTGTTGTTTTGAATTTTTTTTTTTTTAAATTTCCTGCTTTGCTTGAAGCCTTAAGTTTTCCCCACAGGCTCATGGTCTCTAGCTGGTGGCACTGTCTTAGGGGGTTGTCTCTGTAGAGTGTGGCCTTACTGTCAGAGGTAAGTGACACAGAGGTTATATTTACTTCTACACCTTGAAGATTGCCGCCACTTCTGGTTTTGGCCTGGGCTCTCTGCTTCCCAGTTCATGACCATGATGCAAGCAAGACTCTTCCATCGCATGGTCTCATTGCTGGAAACTCCACGATGTCTTTCTGCCTTTCTCGATGTGATGGACTGACACTGTGAGCCTAAATAAATCCCTTCTCCCTCCAGTGATTTCTGTCACGAATTTTGTCAAGGTGGTAAGAAAAGTAACTGATGTTTGTAGTTGGCCTGACATGGATCTCAAACTATCACCTGCATCCGCCTGGTACCTGACCACAAGTATTAACTCTTCAAAAATCCCAGGCTTCTGTTTATGCTAGGGTAGATGAAGGAAAAACATAGATTGAAGTGAAGAGGGGCATGGGTGTCCCCAAGGAAAAATAGCAAGTATTCACCAAGGGGACGAGAGATGACCACTGTGCTCAGAGATGCTGTCTGATATGGTTTTAGCATAGCACCAGCTGCATCTGTGAGTCTTAACTTTCCATCACCTATATGAATCATCTTCAACATCTTGAAAATGTGAAATTTCATCATTCTCTTTCCCAACGTTTTTAAACTTTTTTCCCCTCTAAGTAGCATTTGAGATGGCTGAGTTCTAATTCTATAAAAGCCTTAAGTTCTTTGTATTCAGATGGGGACTGGGGCTTCCTGCATTTTTTTAATCTTACTGACACAGTGTCTGTCTGCTATCTGAGACTATCGGGTACAACACAAATTCTTAATGCGGCTGTTGGTAGAATGAGCTCAAAAATAGCAACAGTCCCTGTTCGTTATTCCACAGACTGAGACGGTTCCTGATTGATGAAGTTTTCCCCATAAAATTTTAAGATCTTTACCAACTCCCCAAGCTAAGCATTTGCTCCAGAAGTTGTTCCTAAGTTTACAGAGCTTAGAACACCCACCTTCTCCTACATTAACATTTATACCCACATCTCTGTTTTGAACAAAACTTTCTAGAAGTTCACTTCCTCATCTGACAAGGCCTTCCTGAGAAAAGAGACACTGTGCCTTCGGCACTTATTAATATTCATCATTATTTCTAAATGAAGACCAAAATGCGATGATGTTGTCAGCTTATGGAAATGCATTGTGAAAAGTCGCAAAATATTGCTAGGCAGAGGATGCCACCTAAAGCTTCAAACAAATGTTGGTACAGCTTGGATCACCTAGCATCGTGCTGTGGATAACCCAGAAAATGAGCACTCTGAATGTGGGTTTCTGCATTAAGTGTCATACGATTGGGGCCCCAAGTATAATAAAGGTTGGTAAGGCTGCCTTGAAATTGTATAGGGTTAATTAGAAGGAATTAGTTAAGATTCTCTAGAGATATAGAGCCAATAGGAAGTATGTATAAAAGTAACATAAAGAGAGCTATTTAACCAGGTGTGGTGGCACACACCTTTAAGTTCAGTACTCAAGACAGGCGTTTCTGTGAGTTCAAGGTCAGGTTGGTCAACAAGTGAAACCCTGTTGTGGAGTTGTGGAACTTTTGTTTACATTGTGTAAAGATGCATCACTGTGATTGGTTTAATAGAAAGCTGAATGGCCAATAACCAGGCAGGAAAGGTGGGACTTCTGGGCAGAGAGAGAGAAACTGGAGAAGAATGGGAAGTGAGTGGGGAGATGCCAACCAGATGTGGACCAAATCAGACATACGAAATGGAGGATAGGATATGGCAGAACATAGATTAATAGAAGCAGGTTAATTTACATTATAAGAGCTAGGCAGGGCAAGCCTAAACTAAAGGCCAAGCTTTCATGATTAATAAGTCTCTGTGTCCTTATTTTTGGGCTTGCAGCCAAAAGAGAAATTCCAACTACAAAATCCTGTTTGGAACAACAACAAAAAAAGAGAGAGATCTTTATTACGAAGAATTGGCCAGTATGGTTGGGAGGAAGTACACAGATTTGTAGGTGCACAGCTAAATCTGAAACTCAGAGTCAATGACTTCAGCTCAAATGTGAAGGTGCACAGGCTTGCGATTCTGGAGAATTGTCTTTCGGGTGGGTCATGGAGGTAGGAGACAGGGCAATGTCTCTGATCAAAGGCAGGCAGCCATGCAGGCCGCAAGGGCTCTCTGCTTAAGGCTAGTCCTTGGTTTATCTAGGCCTTCAGTGCACAGGTCAGGTCCATCCACGTTAGGGAGATGTTTTATTCCATCTTCATATTTAAATGTTTAATCTCATCTGAAAATAACTTTGTAGAAAGATGCAGAATACTACTGGCCCAAATGCTGGGGCTCCCCCATGGTTCTAGGAAGTTAACACAGAAATTAGGCATCATATATGCAGACCTACTTTCAACTCTCTGGGCAAATAGGTGAACTGTTCCAAGAACCAGCCTGCTTATCTACATGACTAGAATAAAAATACCTGGCTAATAAAACTTCAGCCAGATGGCCTGGCACTCATCGATAGCACTTGGCAAAGTGGCTATCATTGCTGAGAGTTTCTTTTTTCATTTTTAATTCTTAGAAAATTTCATACATTTATGTAGTGCATTTTGATCATATCGAGCCATCTTCATATCATCCCCACTCCCTCTCGTTCCTTCCACCCCATCTCCATTCCAACTCCATGTCTTCCTTTTCTGTTGTTTTAGTAACCCAGGGTCCAATGATTGTTGCCCATATAGACATGGTTGTGGAGAATTCACTGGGCAGCCTACCATTAGCCATGGCCCCAAAGGAGAATAATGTTTTTTGTCCCTTGGCCAATATCAACTGATAATAGCGCTGAGAAGGGTGGGGCCTCATGGGGGGCCCTCCTACCCTTGCTGGAATTTTGACTGTCTTGATCACAGGTGCTGTGAATTGGGCACGTCATGTCGGATCGTGCATGTCAATTGTGTAATGGCCAGCATTGGCCAGCTCTTCTTCCCATCCACCAGCTCTGATGTTCTGCACGTGCCTTCTGCCACATTGCCTGAGCCTTGGGGACAGGGAGGTTAATCTAGATGGTTCACCCATAGCTCAGCACTTACTTATGCTTGGCACTTTGACCAGTTATGAGCCTTGGCCCTAACTGCTACACCCTGCAGTAAGAAGTTTCACTGATCGAAGTTGAGAGCAGCCCAAGTCTGTGAGAATAAAGATAATTATTTACAAGGCAGTCTGATAACATGATCATCTAGCAAGACAATAACAAGAGGGTCTACCCCAGGGCCAGTGATCTCCCCAGTTGTGGGCTTTTGAGCAGGTGCACAGCATAGCATGAAATCCCTCCTGTGAACCGGACCTCATATCCAATCAGAAAGTGATTGTGAATTCCCATACTCATCATACCACATCATTGCACCAGTGAGCAAACCTTGCCACTCATGTCTGTATTGGCGCATGCAGCGTCAAGTGCCGGCTGATATCACAGATGCCTTTTCTCCCCCAGAAGCTTGCATAGCACCTTCTGGAAGCATATAACTTAGCCAGCATCCAGGGGGTTTCCCGTCAGTCAAGATGGATTTCTCCATGTCCTGTATCCAAAGTGAGTGGTCTTTGGCAACAGGGTCTTATCTAGTTATGGTAGACAGCCAAGAGCAATAACAATGGCTTGTGTTGTTCTGGGTGTCTCTGGGGTCTCCCTGACCAACATAGGCAGGTATCCCATTTACAAGAGAAAAGAGACAAGCAAAAGTCATAGTGAGACAATCACAAGGGCGCTTGAACCTTTTGCTTGAGCATGACATTTCTGTAGATGGAATCTTCAGAAAACCCCAACTTGGTAAGACTTTTGAAATGTATTTTTATTAATTCTATGAGAATTTCATAAAATACGTTTTGATCTCATTCACCCCCAGATACACCCACACTTACCTACTCACCCAACTTCATCCCCTGCCCCCTTTAGCCCATCAAGTCCAATTTATCTGTCCAAATGTTCTTGGCGATGGACCAGTCTCTGGGACATGGCTGACTCACCAGGGTTCACACCCTTAAAGAAAACTGACTCTCCATCTCCCAGAGGCTCTCAACTGCCAATAGCTCCTCAGCTGGGGGTGGAGCTCTGGGCTCACGCCCTCCTCTAGTGTGGGACTCTGACTAGTGTTTGTGTGGGTCTTGTGCATGCTGTCACACACTTGTCACATGCTGTCACAAGCCCTGTGGGGTCGTCAGGGCAGCTTCCCTGCTTTACCTGCAAACCCTCTTCCATCCTAATCACCCACGCTTCCAGCTCTTAAAACCTTTCTGTCCTCTTTCGCACAATGGTCCTGGATCAGTGTGGAAGGATGTGGAGGGAAGGTGATGACACAGATGTCCCATTTAGGGCTGAGCATCCCACAGTCTCTTATTCTCTCTGTGGACCAGCTGTAAGCTTCTGGGTTAATCACTTCTAGTGTAAGAGGAGGCTTGAGTGTCATACTAATCTTTGGGTAGAACACTAAATCGTTGGGATTAGTTTAATACTATGCCCATTAACCTGAATAAAAGTAGTGATAAGAATTTCAACTTTGAGAGCAGGGCCTTACCAAAGTCCCAAAGAACGTTTTCACTGCTTGTTGAATCTACCATACAAGAATAAGTTATGCCTGTGGGTGTAACGGCGTAAGCGAATGCAGACAGATTGTCAAAATATAGACAGCTTTAATGGAGGAATAGACTTACAGAACCACCATTCCCGCGGAGACCAGGAAAGCAGAAGCGAGCGCTGGGAGCATGCTCGCCAAATTTATAGGAAAACTTTAGCCTGAGGCGAACACGCCCCCTAAGGGGTGGGACTTATCCCTACATCTCCCCCTTTTGTCTAAATAAGACAGAACTAAACCAAATACAACTATATACAATAATAACAAATAAATATAACAAACAATATTGAGAATCAAAAGTTTTGCTAAACATTCTATCTCAAGGAGTCTAAATAATGTAGAGAGTAACTACAATTATATAATCTTCAACTCCATCAAAGATCCGAGAAGGCAATAAATATTACTTAACAAACGATCCAAATGTGTAACAATTGACAAAGACAACTGACTACCTGAGCAATCACCCAAAGTCTCGTTTGCAATGTTGAGTCAACCAACTTTGGCTAAGGCCTAACATAACTGACATACCATTATTAAAGGCAAGGAACTTTTCAAAACTATCTTACCCTGTCTTGGCAGGATATGACAGTCCTGTTGTATCCATTGATGCACGCTCTGTATCTTTGTCAGTGGTTGAGGTATGGGCTTTTCTTAACCCAAAGGCCAGTTCTGCCAAGAAGACAAGCTCCCAGTGGAGTGTCTTTGGTGCTCAACGTTCTCTCGGGAATAGAGCGGTGTTGCCAGGAGCAATTGTGTCTCACTATCACGAAACTCTGAGTTATATTAAAGGCCATATTCTACAGCTCTCCAAAGAGGTTGAAGATTATCTATCTATACTGAGTATAATCTCTATATATCTAAAGAACCTGATTAGTCTAATTACAAATGACAAACTTAGATGACTATTAATCTATATAATTCTCAATATCTATCTAACTTAAAGACTAAAACAATAAACAACTGTGCAATATATGAAGACAATGATCTTCATCTGTAAACAATGTCATTACATATCAAATGTAAACAATGTTATTACATAAATAGTATCAGAGGTAGAAATGTACATTGTGATATGGTAGATGTATCAATACAATATAAGCATATTCTTATACAAAAATAGAGGTAGGAACACTCACATTCAATATTCAATATGTCAATATACAGAAAACAGTACCAATACAATTTTCTAAAAACAGTAACTCACAAATACCAATCATCCCATCAAACCAGTTAATCCCCCCCCCTTTTTTTTTTTTCGAACATACCCCTAATTCCATAAAACATCTCCCCATCCCCTCAACCCCAAACCAACCACTAAAAGATGTCCCTAACCCTGAGGGCAAACTCTGTTGGGAGAGGGGACGTCGTCCTCTAAGATTGCTTCAAGCTGACATGGGGGCGATGTTCTCCTTAGGGGCTCCTGTGAAAGCAAATGATGGTAAAATTCCCAAATTAACCTTTGACCTAAGAAAATTATAACTAGTCCCTGAGCACTTTGAGAAGGTCCGGCCAGAGTGTTGTCAAAAATGTGCACCATTCGAAATTGTCTTGTGCAGTTGGTACCAAAAAACAGGTCTCATATTAGCGCGTAAAAAAGAGAAAAAGAAAAAAAATATTCATGACGTCATAAAAACCAGGTTGAGTTGATGTTGTGGGGCCCCATCTTCATCCTGGAAACTTCAAAAATTACTGTAGGGAAATTTGTTGCTTGTTATGGGAAATTTAAACATTAACAACAAGGACATATTCTGACATATAAAGAAAGACACAGATATGAGGAAAAGCAAAGAAAGTTTATCAAGTATATAATTATCCTCATTCTGTCCCATTTCATGGCTCCTGATCTGAGACAGAAACTCTGAGATATCTCTTATCAACAGGCTTGGAATTGAAGAGGGACTGAGCCATAGTCCAACTCCAAAACCAGCTCTACATATTTATAAAGAAGCGTTCAAAGAGAAAAAAGAAAATATATATATAATCAATACTTACTCATGTTACTGTTGAGTCTTAGTGGGTCGTAACTATTTTCCATCCATCAGTTATTAAATATTCAGGGTCCCTTAAATTCTTTGAAGATCAGTATTTTCCTGTGGAGATAAAAAAAAAAAAAAACCCTGCCCCCAACCTACCTGAATTCCTTACCATCAGTATGCTCGCCATCCTTGTGAATGAATTGTTATTTATCTTTTCCAAATGGCTTTTCTTCTTCATACCGAACCTTTATTAATTTTGACGGTATCCACAATTGTTCCTCACCTGTGGAGATAAGAGCAAAACCCCTTCCCCAACGCAGCACATCTCCTGGCTTCCATTGTGAGGTCAGCACATCCTTGAAATAAACTGGTTGATTTAGTTCAGTAGACTTTTCCATTATCCAATGTCTTTCTGCAGCCGTTGTCCCCTTCTCATTAGCGTTAAGAAAATTCAAGGTTAACAAAGCATTATGTAACCTATTTCTGGGGGTGTTTTCCACCCCTTTCTGTTTATTCAACATATCCTTTATAGTTCGATTTGATCTTTCTATGACTGCTTGACCTGTAGGATTGTATGGTATACCTGTAACATGCTTGATATTGTAATAGTCAAAAAACCGTTTCATTTTCCTAGAGGCATAAGCAGGACCATTATCTGTCTTTATTTGTGTAGGTATACCCATGATAGCCATGACTTCTAATAAATGAGTGATTACTGAATCAGCTTTTTCTGAACTTAAAGCAGTTGCCCACTGAAAGCCTGAATAAGTGTCAATGGTGTGGTGAACATACTTCAATTTGCCAAATTCTGCAAAGTGAAACACATCCATCTGCCAGATTTCATTCCTTTGGGTGCCCTTTGGATTAGCCCCTGCAGGCAGTGGCGTTTGGTTATAGAAAGAGCAAGTAGGGCATTTCTTTACAATCTCCTTAGCTTGTTGCCATGTGATAGAAAACTCTTTCTTCAAACCTTTGCTATTAACATGATGTTTTTTATGAAATTCAGAGGCTTGTAGCACACTACCAATCAATAATTGATCAATTTCTGCATTACCTTGTGCTAGAGGACCTGGCAGACCCGTATGGGATCGGATGTGTGTTATGTACATAGGGCAAAGCCTGTTCCTGATCAAATCTTGAACCTGGATAAACAATGAGGTTAGTTCTGTATCATCAGGTATAAATTCAGCAGTTTCAATATGTAAAATAACTCTTTCTGCGTATTGTGAATCAGTAACTATATTAATAGGTTCTTTAAAATCCCTTAGCACCATAAGAATGGCATATAATTCTGCCTTCTGGACAGAATCATAAGGACTTTGTTCCACCTTACTAAATTTATAGGGAAACTTTAGCCTGAGGCGAACACGCCCCCTAAGGGGTGGGACTTATCCCTACATGTGGGTACTTAGTCTGAGAAGCCATCTTTGCGGCTGGAGAGATGGCTCCAGAAGTGAAGACTTCCCCCAAAGAGTGAGGATCTGAGTTCAGAGCCATAAAACCCGTATATATCTGGGCGTGGTAGTACATGCCTAGAATCATCTTAGTGCTCCTACAGCAAGATGAGAGGTAGGGATGGGAGAAGCCCCAGAAGCTTTTGGGCCAGTAGTGGAAAGCCAGGACTGTCACCCAAGGTTGTCCTCTGACCACCACATGCAGACCATGGCAAGCGTGTGCTCATACTCTCACCCAAAACATGCACGCGTGCATATACAAAGATGTTTTTAAAGGGGAAAAGAAACTCATTTGTGTATGTGTAGAGTATAGCGTGCTTGAAGGGGGAAAAAACTTGAGCAAATATGCTGGTGTCTTCCACAGAACGTGTGCACTGTGTTGAGATGTTATATAAGCATGAGAGCTTGGGGATGCTGAATGTTTTTATAGCCCGCGTGGGGAAGCGAGGAGGGAGGCTGTGGATGACGGCATCTTTTACAGGTGACAGCCCTTGTTTCTCTAATGCTCTGCTTTAACATAAAGCCAATGGGTGGCTTGGAGCCTAGTAAATCAAAAATACATCTGAACCTTATTGATTAAATAACAAAAATCCAATCAGTCTTCTCCTGAAGCCCATTTGCAGTTACAGGATATTACCTGAAATTTCAGGCTCTTGAGAGAGAAAATGCCATCCAAATACAAGGTATTAGTTTAGAAGGTCTCAGACTCTTGTATTGACTTGACTCATGGTTTCAAAGTCTAACGTTAGATTATAGCTGTCCAATAAAACGAATGGCATTATCTGCACACTGGAATGAAGGACCATCTTAAATCGTTTTTTCCCCCCCTTGGAACCTCTCAGGATTTTGTAGGATCTCCTGAGGATCTCGCTTTAGGTTGTCTTAATTGGAAAAGGGGTGAGATGGAGGTTTAAGATATGGAAGAAACGACCTTCTCTTCAAAGGGAGAAGGTTTCCCATATCTATTTCTACCAGATAATTAAGCTTATTATCCCGATGATAAATGACCCCCTTAGATCTCCTTCTAGACCTGTAATTTTGTAATTCCAAGAATAAATCCTCTGACTAGCTACCGAGGCAATTAAGGTAAGTCTCACACTCGGGCAAAAGTGAGATTACGACTGGAGTCGTGCAGATAATTACTATCATTCTCTGCTCCCCTGGCCCTGGAAGCCTGGCATCCTTAATCAAAGGAAAAGCCCTCTGGATAGAGTGAGCGGACGGCTAACTGCACACACGGAGATCCGCAAATGAGCTGGGTACCACAGAGAAGTTGGCGGATGTGATCTCTGCCCCGCTGAATTTTATAAGTGCCGAGATGCTGGACCGAGCAAAAGAGATTGCCGTGCGCTGTGCGCAATCTGAGTAATAACGACGAGTAACAGGACCGCTCTGAACAGGGAAGCTTTTCCAGAGACCTCTGGGACAAGCCACGCCTTCCTGGCGTGTGAAGAGGGTCAGGGCAGATTTGTAAGCAAAAGCATGAGGCTTCAGAAAAATTGTCCTCAGCAAGAATTCATAATATGTCCCTCTTTTTCATCCCCAACAGCTTTCCCCTGTGCCCTGCTGAATGGTTTCCTACCTTTCATTTTACAAAGGATATAATACCCACTATTGTTCCTCGCAGCACACCTATCCTCCAGCCTGTGGTCGCCCGGGATGGTCGTGTGTAAGATATGGAAGTGGGTAAGCTGGGTGGTGCCTAAGAACTCAAGATATGAACTCGACCCCAGGGGAGTAATGGCGGCTAAAGAAGGCATTTCAGGCAACAGGCTGTGGGTCGGTGTGTATTTTCTGAGTATCTACTATGGACAGGAGTCTTACCCAGAAATGTTTTCATTCTCTTTTGTTGGGGTTAGTACAGGTCACTGATGAAGATGTGGTGGGCTTCTTCACACTACTGGGGAACTGAATTTCCATTGTCTTTATGGGAGAGGACATGGTAAGATGAACGGCAGAAACAATTAATTTTTATAAGGCTGGTTTGGGGTTGTAAGAAATGAATGGGAACCAGACATAGTGAGTGGCACATGGTTTTAATCTCATGCCTTGGGCAGCAAAAGCAGGCAGATCTCTGAGTTGAGCCCAGCTTGCTCTACAGAGAGTCCCAAACTACTACACAGGGAGACCCTATCCAATAAAATAAGAGAAAATGAAATAAATGACTGGCTCCGAAGTAGTGGCTATTGCTTGAGAGCTGGAAAACATGTCGGCTTTGCCATCGGTTGATCTGAGGAACTAAGGCTGACCTACTGTGGAGTCAGATACGAGGAAGATGAGGCCTGGCATGAGCCATGCCAGGCCCTGGTTCTGGTCAGATAACTCAAACGTTTCCAGATCCATCTGGTTTGCCCAAGTCTTAGTGGAATGAGTACCAGGCTTGGTCTGCATCAAAGCCTTTCTTGATTAGCTTGTGGGCCCCAGAAAGTACAACCCCAAATCAAAACGCTAGTGTCCTGGGCCCAGTCTCGCCCTGCAGGAACTCCCAGGTGGCTTTTCTGTTTTCACATCCTTCAGACAAAGCTGTTCAATGTTCCCTGCATCGTTTTTAAGAGGTCCTGTTAGACACAACTCCTGTCGGATCCACCCATATCCATCTGTGGTGATTTCTATAACCTCCAGGCTTGTTCACCTGCCTCCCCTTTGCCATCCTGTGAGGGTCCCTTAGACTGAGTGTGTGAAGTCCTTGTCATGAAGTTTGGAGTTCTTGACTGAGATCGAATCAAGGGGGTGGCGTTCTCTGAGAATATTAAGTGTGGGAACTCTACAGTTGATCTTACCCAGAAGTGATGCCTTCCAGTTGTTTTGACTTGTTAAAGTAGTAGCATGTCTCATCTTGCTAATTAGAGGAAATATAGCTTGTTTTAAAAAATTAAATATTGCAAAAATGTCAGCCTGTGACATAGAAGGAAAGCTTTCTGAAAAGCTTAAAGTGGAATAAGTAATTAAGTTGAAGGGTGATATTGTAAGATATTTCTATAACTACTTGAAATCACATATTCGTGCCCAAAAGATACATTCCAAATTCTTACTAGTGTTCACTTTGGACAGGTATACTGGATAGTGGTGCTATCAAGAAGACCAGTGAGAATTTAGAAATTATCTATAATTTTTGTGATGTGAGTTTTTTTTGTTGTTGTTATTGCTTGGTTCGTTTTTTGAGAAAGGGTTTCTCCGTGTAGTCCTGGATATCCTTGAACTCACTTTGCAGACCAGGCTGGCCTCAAGCTCACGGAGATCCACCTGCCTCTTCCTCCTGAGCTCTGGGATTAAAGGTATGTGCCACCATGCCCAGGGTGATGTGTTTTAAGTAAAAGATTTGAAGAACAATTGACAAACCACTAACATCAGCTGTTTGTTTGGACGGTGTCACACAGATCTATTAGGTTTTGCTATTATATGTGCTGTAAAAGGTTTCCAAATTAGAATTTTAAAAGTAAAAGCACTTTTCTAGTAAAATTAAACAAATCCAACACTGTGAAAAAGATTAAACTGACCTATGGACTCACCAACTCCCAACTATCTACGATATTGATTGCTAAAGTGATAATACTTTTTCAGATTTCTTTTTGCCCCAGAATTTGTTGATGTGCAATGTAGTCACTTGTTTTGCTGTGTTTTTGAGGTCCACAATTTGATTCCTGATAGTAGGAAGCAGGGAGAGCATCTTGTAACAGAGACTAGTTAAAAATATATTTAATTTGTTTTATAGAAAAGTTGAAATTGGCACTATGAGGGTGAATATGGGGTCCGACTTAGTTCATGGACACAAAGGAAAGACTCTAAAGTGAAGGCTTTTTCTTTCTCCAAATGGCCGAGACCAACCTACAGTTCTTATTGGGAATAAATCAACCTCATGTCTCTTACTTCGATCACCCACTTATAAAAACGATAACATACCAGCTTTATTCTCTATCTTCTGCAAGCACTTCTAGCTACTGTTTCCCCCTTCTTTTATGATTGCAAATAGCCTTCATTAAATGTGCAAACTGAGCCCACAGTTTGGTTCTTTTGCCTAGTTGCAACTTGGTATTACTCAGTATTATTATTATTAACATATGTGTTGAGCGACAAGAGCACTGATAGATACTCAGGATATAGGTCAGATCGATGCATGTGTAGAGCCCCTATTTGCACAAAGCAAATGCCATGAGCTTCTGCCTCACAAGTTCTGAAGTCTGACACTGCTCGCTAGGCTGATGACGGTAGTTTATCATGTGTGGCTGGAGTAGAGAGATGAATAGCGAAGCCCTTTAATGGTTCCTGCCATCCAGGCAACAAACCCTCTGGCCTTTTCCTCTTTGCCCCCAAGCTAATCAGCATCTCTGTGGAGTAGGATCCAAGGATAAAGTCAACATCAAACTCTGTGGGTTCCAGAACAGATGGAGAGCAGCTTACTAAGGGGCAGTTGTGAACAGCAAACATTGTACAATTTGTTGGCCTCAGAGCCTTCTCAAAAATGACCTGTGGTTTTGCATGCTACAAGCCATTTTTTTCTCCTGCTTGTTATCTTTTACGTCTCGCTGCACCCATGGGGAACCAGGAATGAGAGTTCCTAATGGTCCAGGGAAAAGGAGGGAAATCTACAAAAGGTGAAGTAGTTTTAAAACCCTTGAATCCTTTAGACTGCCAGCACCAAAAACTATAAATAGGAATGCCTGGCAAGAGAGGAAGGGAGACAGCTCTCTCCACGGCAGAGTTCTCTTGAGCAGGAGGGAGGGAGCAGGAGCATCTGAAGGGTTTTGCACAAGCCTGGCTCCTTTCCACTGTGCTAGAACTCCGTGACATTATGGGAAAGCAGGCATCGAGGGAGGACTCAGAGTTGGAAAGTTTTGCTGCAGAGGCTATTACTGACCTGATAAGATTTCAGAAATGCCTCTCTAGGGAGAAAATGAGGGACAAAGATTTTCTTATATGTTTGGACATTTGTCTATTACGCCAGCTAGCCCCCACTTGGAATTTCCAGGCCAGAGAGTCACTGTCTTATAAACAAAAACTGAAAGCCCTGAAAAATGGCACGTGGGATGGTCTTTTGGCCTCCACATACCTGTGTACCGGCCCCACCCCACCCTCACATAAAATCCATGTCTCTAATGGTTAGAAATACATGGTAGTGACTCATAATTCTGAGCCTCCCTCCTGTCCCTTTGGGAGTCGCTGCAACTCCCACATCACACCAGCGGTCAGGGAGCATCTGAGCAGCTTTAGTTTCCCCAGTTTGTAGGAAGAGCATGAAAGGGTGATGTTGACATTCTGTCAAACTTAAAAACGGCAACCTAAAACCTCTTTCTTTAAACAATGCCCTCCCCTCCACAGAAGACCCCAGAAAGCTTTCCCAGGCTGTCATTTTCAGGCCTTCCTCGCTTCCCCCTTGGGAAAACTTGCCCTCAAATCATTTGAAGATATTGATTATCTGCTCCGTCCCGGGCACTCACTGTTCTTTCTTTGTCTGCGCTTGGTGCCAGCTCACCGATGAGAAAGGACAGTCCTGCTAAGGGTCTATTTATAATATGTCCTTGAAAGCTGAGCCCTGGCTTCTTTAAGTGACAAAGCAGTCATGTGGGGAGAAGAGGCACGAAGTAGGTGGTCCCTCCCAGGGAGGATGATAGCGCTGGATGCAGAGGCGCGGGCACACTGCTGCTTTCTCAGGCGAGCTTCCACACTGCACAGCTCATATCCACACAAACAAGGGAGAAAAGAACAGAGTTCTGGGGAAGGAAAGAGAAGTATTCTGAAAGCATGACAGAAACTCAGTATGTGTTGGGGGAAGGAGATGACAAGAAGAAAGGAGGGGAGGAGGGAGGGAGGAACCAGAGAGAATACTCATTTACCAATGAAAGCCACAGACTTGGGGCCAGGGGACGTTCATGTAAAGCCTGGCTCCATATTTATTAGAAATTTGAGCTTGGACTAGCTGCTCGCCTTCTCAGAATTTGGTTGCCTCCTGCCTTGAGTGGGTATCATGTGTCCTTCTCCACTAATCTCATCAGATATATAAAAATCCAATTAAAGAATGGCTGTGGAAGCACTTGGTAAGTTGAAAATGCGATACACAAACAAGGTTCTCCGTGTCTCTGCCACAGCTAGGTGTCTTCTGGAGTTCTAGCAGTGCGCCTTTACACACATGTTCTACTTACAGAAAGCAGTCCGTCTCAGGGCACACATGTCGGTAGAATCTGCCATCATTCTCCTTCTACAGATGAGGAGACATAAATAGGGATAATGATTAGCTGGAGGTGACTCAACTAGTTAGTGACCAACTGGGCTTTGAACTGGGTCTGCCTAAATCCAGCAGTGGGTTCTTTCCAGCATTCTGGAGCTGAATGCATACAGAAGGCAGTTTCAACACTTAGGTGTAGCAAGACCTGCCTTCTGGTGTTACCAGGCATTGTGTTGATTTGCCAGGTCTACCAATGCCATTACTGCAGACTGGATGGTCTCATCAGTAACACTTTATGCTCTCACTATTCTGGAAGCTGGAAGTTGGAGAGGGTTGGTCCTGCTGGATTGCAGTCCTGGGGACTGCAAGGATGCCTCTATGCTGAGCTCACTCGCTTTCCCTTCCTCCCTCCCTCCCTGCCTCCCTGCCTCCCTCCCTCCCTCCCTTCTTTTATCCTCCCCCTCTCTCTTATTAAGTTCAGTTCTGTGGCTGGAACTCATGTCCTCTGACTGAGCTCTTTCTCTGCATCCTCAAGGATGAGAACATTTAAAAACTGAGAAACACTGTCCTATGGAGTCTTCAGAAGAGAAACGGGGCCTAAAAGGTTTTAGTTCCTGCCTGAAAAGTCCCAGTAGAGTATGAGAAGCCCATCAAATGCAGCTCTTCTGTTTTGTAGATAATACAGCTAGAACACAGAGAGGCACCCCAGGTATAAGATCTAATAACTAGATGTGCCGGGCCCAGTTCTCCCTTCAAATTGTAGTGAAAGAATATTAGTGGGAAAGACCAGAGAACTGCCGAGTCATTCTCTACTCCAAAGACAGAAAATTCAAGTGTGCCCATCCGAAGCTGCCCCCCACCAAGGACATCTGCCTGAAGGATGTCCCCAGGGAGAGGATCACCAATGCAGATCTCTCCTGCCCTTCTAACTGGCTGCAGAAGGGTCCAGGGTGTTTCAGCGATTATTCCAGGAGCTGAAGTAATGAATTGGAGAAGTAATGTGGATGAACATCTGCTGGCTTCCCATGAATGTAGATCATGTTCCTGTAAGACAGAGCATCTGTAGTCTGTAATTATTCTACCTAACAAATCTCCCACACGATGCTGGTAAGCCTCACCCTCATGCTTAGCCCTGGCTCTCACCCACACCCCAACCCCTCTTTCCTTGGTCCTCTTCCCAAATGACTCACATTATCTGTGTTGTGTTACCGTAAAGACTAGGCGCCACCTCATCCAATACCATCACGTGTCCCTAAACACTACCTTGATGTTACTCTTACATGAACCAAAACCCTGTATTTGATCATGATTGTTAACCTTTATTTCTACTCTTACCATAGTCTTCAAACTGACGGTGATCACAAACAACAGCACAACCTTCTCTGACTCTCACAAAAATTTACTGTTTTGTTTACCATGTCTATGACTCTGAAGTTGACCTTTACCTGGAACTTGACTCTGACTCCATGGAGCAGCAAATAGGTGGATCACATCGCAACCACACACAGGAAGCAGAGATGAACAGGGAGTGGGGTTAGGCTCTATATCCTCAAAACCCATTCCTAAGGACATTCTTCCTGCAGCAAAACCACACCCCCTAAAGTTCTGTAGCATCCCCAAACGGTGCTATCAGCTAGGGACCAAGAGTTTCAAGACATGAGCTTGTAGGGGACATTTCTTTTTCAAACTACCACGCTGACCCTCTCCACATCACAGGCCCTAAAATGTTGAAATATGAACGGCGGGGTTGCGTCCCCAACACCCCAGCCGCTTGGATAGCTCATGCCCAAAATAACAACACACAAACTGTATTCATTTAAGAACTGCTTGGCCCATGAACTCTAGCCCTTACAGACTAATTCTCGCACCTGGTCTAGCCCATTTCTAATGATGTGTGTAAGCACCCCAAGGTGCGCTTACCGGAAAGATTCTAGCCTAAGTCCATCGTGGGTTGCAGCTGCCTGGGAGAGCTGAGCATGGCGTCTCTGCTCCAGCAGAGCTGTCCGGTCTCTC